>NC_047651.1:1765440-1864391 GCF_902201215.1 Prunus dulcis
CCTAGCCAAAACCAAGACCAATGAGGGAAGAGGCTGAGTAGCCCATCGCAGTGATCGCACCTCATTTGACATGGCTGCAGCAGCATGAGCAGCTTGGTTTTCCAGACGAGAGACCCACTCCCATTTAATGCCAGAGAAGAGAACCAGGAAGGAAGCAAGTCGTTTGATTTCCAATATAATAGGTAGGATTCTCCAATTGCTTCTGTGTCGACTATCAGTAAGACAGGTGATCACCTTTTTCTATTAGAATGCTGTGCAATACATGTAATTGGTATTGTTTTATTTCATCCCTATTTTGTATTCCTGGTTTATGGGGGATCCTTGATTATTGTAGGAGTTAGCCTTGCTGCCCACGGGTTGTAAACCATATATAGTCGGGCACTGGCTTGTGTTTTAATCATTCTTTTTCATTCAATAGTGGTATCAGAGCCCTTGGGTGATACCTAGAGTTTCTGTCATTCTTCTTTTTCTTTAGCTTCATCACACCACCACAACTCCGACAATGGAAAAACTTCAATCCATTGCTCCAGGACTGTCAGCTGAACACTATGATCAAATCATGCAAACAGTAGGTCACGATTGCAAACAGTAGGACACAATTGACTAAACCTTAGGATGCTTTTGAGAATCTGCTCTCTCAATGAGAGGTATGGCCACAAAAGGGAAAGGTGTGAGATGAAGGGACAACCATGTGGGGTTATGCCTGGTAAAACGAATGTGGGGAAGGAAGCTAACCCTATGAAGGATGACAATGGGATGAATAAACAGAATAATGATACTGTTGCTCCTGAAGTGAATGATAATTCTGGTACTGAATCCCTCAAAGGGCCTTGGATGCATGTTACCCCTAGAAGAAAACCTAGAAATGATGGTGAGGATGCAAATGGGAAAGGCTCTACTTCTAAAGCCAACGGTTCTAGATTTGACACTCTGCGACAAGTTGATGAGAATTTTGGAAGGAATGGAAGGGATGCCAATACAGAGCATGTGCATAACCATATTCGATCTAGCTTTGCTGGTAATAATGCGAAGGCACTTGGGCCTAAGGTGTGGAGTAAATCGCAGAAGGCGAAGATTGCTGATAGGACATCTTTACATGATACTTCAATCCGGAAGATTCAAATGCAAGAAGGGGTAAGACAACAAGTTCTGGTGAGGCAAAAGTAGGTACATTATTTCTCACTACAACAAAATACTTTGTAATAGAAACTTATGTACACATTTGATAAATTAAAAATATATTTACAAAATAATGTACCTAGCTCGGATAAATGAGGTACATGTTACTTTGTAATAGAAAATTTGTACACTTTTTTATAAATTATAAACATATTTAAAAAATAAGATACCTATTTTTCATTATTTCTATATTAAAAAATAGGTACATTGAAGATAAGATCATATGAATATGATCCAAATGTTTTTTTGGGAAATATTTTTGCAGCATGACCCAAACGGTTAAACCCATAATCAAAACCTATAATAAAACAATTAAATATGCAAATCAACCCCATTATAAACGGACAATTAATGATGATTGATTTAAAGACAAATTTTTTGGAGGGAACCAAAATTAAAACACTACCACGTAACACGTTGAATTTTAAATAGGGGAGTTTTGGAAATTTTAAAATTATAATAAATCAGATCATGAGCTTCACAAGGTAACTTGATGAGTTAGATCCTAATCATATGTTTTTACTTATAAAAATTGGGCATTATTTATAGGAACAAAAAGTAAAGGGTTGTAGGTAAGAAAAATTGAATTTGAAGGGGATTAGCCAAGTTTACTACTTAAAATTTTGGATATTTGGTAAAAACGAAACCCATGAATGGGGGCCTACAGAAATGTATGGTTTTTCATTAGAAGTACAAATCATACAAAGAGGGAATGTTCTTTTGTTTTCCCTCTCTTATTGAAAGATTACATAGTAGTTGATGCAAAGAATGTGAGCGAGGGAGAGAGTTGCCGGGAAGAGGATAGAGAGGGAGGGGGAGGAAAGAAAGAAAAGAAAGGTGTAAAAGTTCCCTTTTTAATTTTTAGTTTTTAATTCTGACATAAAATCTAATTAAGGGTCCGTTTGAGAGTGATTTTGGAACAATTAAAAGTGTTTTTTGATAACCAAAACACTTCTAACAGCGTTTTTGGACTATAGAAGCGTTTTCTGGAGAAGAATCTGCCATCTGCTTCTTCAGGAAAACTTTTTTGGCATCTTTTGGAAACTGAGGAAAGCATAAGCTATCCTTGATTTCCCAGCGCCATTCTAAACGATGTTCATGGCATCTTTTGGAACTGATATAGCCTTCTCTGCAAAACAAGGCAGTTGAAAGGCAGCATTGTACATCTGCAAGAGTGAAAACTGAGGAAAGCAGATCCATTAGGGGTAATGGTCAAATTAATGGGTGCATTCAAAGCCCACTTAGATCAACCCTTGAATACATGCAATGGGCCAAATTATGGTGGATGAAAGGCTTCTCAACCGCCTTGGGCAATCCAGAGGCATTACCCAACTTAAAACCCATCTCATATTTTGGAGGGTGTATTTAATTGTGATTTTAATAGATTTTAATGCAATGGATCTCTTTATCGTTTGATAAGAGGTGAGATTCTCAATTGGACTGCCTTAATCATGCCCAGTTACCAAATTTTTATGTTTTATTATTATTATTATTATTTTAATCAAATAGAAACTTCTTTAGGTAAACTTCAACAATACAATTAAAGATATCATCATGACATCTAAAGAACTAATTTCAAGACGGTAACAAACTAACATGCTGAAAACAAAACTAAAATGGATAAAAGCAGCACTAAAACTACTAGCTCACATCACCATAATTAAGCATAATCTCAAACAAAGCTTACAAGCTCAAAATAGATGAAACCCTAAACCAACTTAGGAGACTAAATCAACCCTTACCACTATTACCTGAAGAAGTGTCGTTACGACCACACCCACTATCATATAAAAACTTGAAGTGAGAACATCCATAACAGATCAATATGGGAAAATATGGTTAGAGCGAAACAATAAACCAAAACAACAAACTACTCTAACAAATAACAATTGGGTGACTTCTCTAACCCTATCAAACTACTCTTTGATCCCAAATCTGCAACTGTTGGATTTTGCTGTTTTTGGACCTACGCCTATCAATTGCTACTCTTTGATCATCTCTGCCATGTGGTCTACATCATCCACTTCTTTCTTAAGATCAGTTCACATTGAATCTTCTTTTGGTCAAATTAAATCCACTCACAAATGGCATGGATTGATATTCTAGGGAGTTTCATATTAAAATTAGGAAGACCTTGGAAGTCGGTTATTGTCATTAACAATCTTATTAGAGTCTCCAATTATAAAAGACAGTAATTAGGTAAAGAAAGCGTGTGCTCTGCAAGAAAAGCATGAATGCGTATGTGAGAGCGGTGGTCACTTTATTCATGTATATCATATCTTTTTGACAACTTTGTTCTATACCCCACTAGAAATCTAATGTTCTTGACAATGATGTTGTCTTTGATTTCAATGAACAGCGTTTTTATCATTGTCAAGAATGATGTATGAAAAACTGAAAACATGTGTGAATGGAATTATACAAGACATATATAATAGTGGGGGCTGGAGCAAAGGGTCCTAAAAGGCATCATTGAAATGGAGTCAATAGATGAAATGACCTGCTCAACTCAACTGCTGCAATAGTCAACACTCAAAATCTTTCCATGGAGATTGCAAGCAACAGAGAGCATGTTGACCCCAAAAGACCTAAAGCAAGAAGCTTCTAGTGGAGACAGTGTGGTGGAGTTATCTGTTAAATTTCAGAAGGTGGACTCACGGCCTACTACTAATAACATCGATATTGTTCTCAATTTAATCACGTATAAAACTTATAATAGATGTGTAGTTTTATCACAAAAGACTTCGAAGATATTAGTGCAGTGAAACCAAATGTGGGACTTCAATATTCTTTAACACCGTAAACAAACCAACACGCTAAATCGGGACTTGAACTTGTTAAAAATGCATTTAATATTTGTGTTTTCAAAAAGATCCAATCCCAAACATCATTGCTCATAAGAAAGCAAACCTTTGAAGCTCTGACCAATGGAGCCTTCAAACCCAATTATATATTTATGCAAAAGCGAGTACAAGTAAGTGGGAGGTCGGTTTAAATTCAAGGACTTGGTAAAATAGCATATAGTATAATCATTAGAACCAGCACTTTGAGAGTTGAGGCTGATTTCAGTCGTTTGAATGCATGAGGCGGAATTTGATAATATATTTATCAGCTTTTGTGTCCTTGCGGCCAATGATGAAAGCAACTTGTTAAAGAATTGAAGAGATAGGCCAGCAGCACACTAGGCTAGACTTGCAGAAGAGATGTAACATTTCTGTTTGACGATCATGCAGCCAATCCTATAACATTATTGAGATTGGAAACCCATCACAAAAGCATCCTTCCAGTAACAATAATCCTAATTTCTGGACACTTCAATGCATATCTCAACTTTCTAAATCTCAAATTATGGCAGAATTTCATTTGTTATTTTTTTGACCCATTATGAAATCGTTTATTTACAATTAATAAGCTATATAATGTTATGTAACACATCAGTTGGCGGTAGTAAAAAATTTGAATACTTTGATGCTTGTACTAAATAAAGAGAGCTGTTATTGGTACTCGAAATATAGCGGGGTTTTGGAGTTTAATGGTTGTCTAGTCAACATTGGAACTCTAGGTGTAAGAGGTTTCTCGGTTCAAAACTTTCAACCTCTTCATCAACTGTAATTAATTATGTCATGATGAAAGGTAAGAACTTGATATATATGCGTGTGTGTGTAAAAATGTAAATATGTGCTACCCCATCGCATAACATTGAAAATTTGAGAGCCATCATATTCACACAGAAAATGGAAAAAGGGACTATCAAAACAAAAGCAATCACTTCATGTGGTTTGGACTTCCTTGTTTGTTGCTGTTGTATTTCTTCTGGATCTGGCTTCTTGGCTGCTTCCCTCTGGAATGAAAGCACTGTTTCTGACCCCAAAAAAAAAAAAAAAAAAAAAAAAAAAACACAAACAAAAGCAATCACTTCATGGTGCAGGTACTATTAATTTAGCTATAGGTTAATCGATTTGTGATGGCTATAGACTCTGGCCGTTGTTTTATAAGGCTTCAATTGTTTTTTATGCAGAAAATATTAGAATTTGAGTATAAAAATAAAAATAAAAAATAGAGGTCCAAGATCTTTTAAATTATTAGGAAAAAATTTAATTCGTCAATATAGAATGCACACTCTTAACATGTCTTTTTACGTATGGTTTCATTTAAATTTAACACGTAAATAACATATATTATATGAAGTGAAAGTATGTAAGCGATTGAGCTCAACACGTAAATAATATGCTCTAATACCATATTAGAATTTGACAAGAAATAAAAAACTCGAGATTTTTTAAACTATTAAGCAAGGCTTCAATTCCCTACCGAGATTCACACTGTCAACAAAAAATTCATATTTTGCCTGCCAAATCTGGAATGCAATTAATTGGAAGAAACATGTTTTTTTTTTTTTTAAACCCAATTAAAAAAACCCTACAAATATGGTTCTAATTAAGACAAAGAACAAGGCGGCTTACTATAAATAACACAATGCCATTGTCTAGTGCTTCGTTACGATTTCATTGGCTAAAATAATGATGGATTGATCTGAAACAATCAAGGAATTGAGTGATTCACTTTTTTTTTTTTTCTGTTTTTTTTTTTTTCATTTTCACTCCATGGATAATGAATGTCATGATGTGATGTATATTGACCCAAAAAAAGTAGGGGGGGTTCAAATCTCTCTCTGTCTTCCAAATCGAGGATTTTGGGGTCATTGTCAAAAGGTCCACTTTGCAAGACCAATACTATCTATGGAACTATGACAAATAATTCACACTGCTACCACAATGATAAAGGATAGAATTGCAACCGCCCATGCAATCATATGCAAAATAAAGGAGGAAAAGGAATAGGAAAAATTGATAAATAGGTGCTTTAAGAAGTATATATTCAGAGAATTATAGTGTAAGAAATCTTGAATGTGGTCCCTAAATATAATGATTTTTATGGATTTGATTTTTGTTGAAACTTTATATGAATTTGTTCACATGAAAATAGAAACTGACTAATTGATATCATATATTGTGTTAGATATTGGGCAAAAATATGTGTTTTATTATAAGTAGTAAAGAACCCTACTTTATATTAGACTCACTAATTTTTTTTATGTTCTGATACAACCGATATTGGGGGAGGTGGGTTTTCTACACACACTTGTCAAAAGTGCCATCATTGGGGTCGAATTTGAGACCACTGATCTACAAGTCAAGAGACCTTTTTCCATTGGGTTAAACCCCGTTGACAACTCAACCAAAAAAAACTTTCCATCAACATTTAACCAATTAACTTATTGGATTAGTTCATAAAAACTTTAGTATCTACAATAATGATGTCCAGTAATCTTATATGGGCAATGACTGATTACCACAGGTGAGAAATATGTTCCCTATAAAAACTGTGTCTATCTCCTATGGATAATTATGTTTAAACCCTTGATTCTACCCTACACACCAATAAAATTCTTAATCATTCATTCTACCCATACTACAATGTATAAAACTTTTTAAAAAATAATTTATCTTCCCCCTTCCGTCCTCCACTAGGTCATGAGTCATGAGACCAATGAAAATAAAATTGAAAACTTATGAAACTCATGCATGGTTTCGTTTCATGTGGGTTTTTTTTTTCTTCAACGGAACTACTTACACTTGAAGGGATTAGATGATTAATATTATTAAATAAGCAACAAACAATGTAAGTGTTTGTTTATCAACGAAAAAGAAAAAGTTTAGGGTCCTCTCAAAAGGAGAGCAAGAGAAAAAAAAAAGTTGGGGGTTAGGTTTTCTAGCCGCCACCCCTTTTCGGAGAGAAAATTTCATGTGACTAATAACGCAATGATATGTAAGATAACTTTTTCACGTGTCATTGTGTTATTGGTCAGGAATAGCAAAACAGTGTTGTCCTCATTTCATGTAAGCTTTTTTGCCCTTTTGGGGTTGGCAGCATCCCTCTTTCTCCCTTTCTTTTTCTTCCCTCCTTAGTGTTCTCTTCTAGGTATGTTCATGTGTCTCTGATCGTTCGGGTGCTAATCAACTCTTGCGATGTACAAAGGACTATGATTGTTCTCATAGAAGACCTTTCTTTGACAATTTAGAATACGGGGTCTCTTATGTTGATTTTTTAGTAGCACGTGGTAGTTGGTTCTGTTTATTGTAGTGGTCCTTGTTTATGAAATTGGACCTATATCTATGTATATGTAATTATTTTGACCATCACATACCCTTGTGATTCTCATTCACCCATGCTTTCCATCTATAGCCCTTTTGTGCTTCTAATCAAATTGATTTGTTTAAGTCAGATCGATTCATAGCTTAGCCAACACAGTACTTTAGAGGACTGATCTTTCATTGACATGTCACATGTGATAAATACCTACAATGTGTATATTAATATAGATAAATTATACGAAAGTCGTGTGCTTATAATATCAGACAAAAAATGAATTGGCAAGTAGGTAATCACGGATCCAATAATTTTGGTTTCCAAATGGATGGAGACAACAATTCCAAGAATCACACGTTGTATACATGTATTTTGATTTGAGCATTTCACATGGTTTGACTATGGAGAATATCTTGATCATCTCTTTCTCTTGATGGAAAGTTTAACCAAATTCGAATATTATATTTTCCATTTTTTAAATCGATATCTACAAATAAGTCACGTCGTATATTTGAATAGAACTTTGTAATTGTGTAAATGTCATAATTCTGACCCCAAAAAAAAAAAAAACTAGTGAAAAACATATATACTCTTGAGATAATGTTAACTATTAATTAACATGAAAATGACTTCCAAAAACAGAGGCCAACAATAGTGAGACAAGGAACACATGAATGTCACTGATGGAAATTTTATTGCCGCCCTGTCGAGGGAGGAAGAAGGATCTGGTCTTCAACAACGACATATTTATTTGTCTTTAATGGGGTCCTCATCACCAATATGTCATGCATAGAGAACAATATTGACTGTTCTTACAAATTACAACCTCATATATATATATATATATATATATATATATATATCACATTTTTATTCGATTAGTTCATATGACGTTTTCTTGGGTTAAAAAAAACAAAGAAAAAAGAAGAGATATTTAGTCATATATTCATTCTTTGCACAAAAAATATAAATAAATTCTACACTATTTAATTTCTATAAACAAACCCAAAAATAATAGGGCTCTTTAGTTTTAACCCATAAAAAACTTAACTAATTTGGAAGAAAGATAATTAATTTTGCTTAATTAATATAAAACCAAAGCCACCTAATTTGACCAAAAGGACATCCAACAACCCTAAAATTACTACATGTGCCATTGTAGAATTATACCAGAAGGATAGAATTGTCTTATCAGAAGGGTAGAATTCTCTTATCAGTTGTTATTTTTTACCTGGCCCAACGAATCTGGGCCTCTCTTTGGGCTAATCCAAAATAGTAGTTTTTTCCTAGGTATTAAAACTAAAACCAAAATATCCAATATCTTACAAACTAATTAATAAAGTTAATTATGTCTAAAACCTAATTTTTCTAAAATAACAGTCGGCTCTATTTAATTTAATTTTGATTATTAAATTACTTTGATGCCCTATTGAGTGTTTTGGGTTTTTTTTTATGAGATTTGGGGTTGGGCTTGTTTTAAGAAATCAATGGTAGTTTTGTAATGTATAAGAAGTTAAAAGCCTATTTGTTATATTGTAAATGGGGTTTTGGTGTGTTTCTAAAGTCCATTTCATATAGGGTATTTTAATAAATTGAGCCCCTATATTGGGTATAATAGTGAATCTCCCAAAAAAATAAGTGCTCATATGACATTTGACTTTATGTAATTTTTTTCCTCCTATATATACAACACCAGAAATAAGTTAAATTGGCATTAGGGCAAAAAAAAAAATTTGCATTGATTAAACATTTTTAATATATAATAAGGCTAACATCATTTTACCCCTTCAAGGTTTGGGGTCATTTTTGAAATAGGGTTTTAATTTTATCAATTTACGCCCTAACATTTCAAAATTTGACCAATTTACACTTTCCGTCACTTTGACCATTTGGTCTTCTATTAAATGATGATGTGGAAAACAGAGGGTCCACTTTTTTTAGCTTAGGTGTAATTAAACATTAAAAAATAATATTAAAAAATTAAAATTTTGATGGATATTAAAATTAAAATAAAACCTATATTCTACACTCATGATTGCGTTTCCTAAAAAACAAAAAAATCGAAAACAAGAGAAAATCAAGAATGGATGTTTTTCAGGAACGAAGCAAAGTGTGTTGAAGTTGCAGAGCAAGCTAGTCCCCTCATTTGCTATGCCCTCTCTCACGGTCTCTTGCTTTTCTTCGTCGCCTGGTTTTCAACTCACCACAACATCGTTTCCGCTTATATTTTAGTCTTATTCTCGCCAATTCTTCAGTGATTGTTGTGGGGAGGGCTTCTCGTAGACAACATTCAAGAAAGCACGTTGTTTCCCATTGTCTATAGCCTTACACACGCTGTCGTTTGAAGCTTAGAGACTGTTTTCTCTGTTGCTCATCAACATGACGAAGTCGTTTTTTCGTCGGTTGCATATTTGAGAGCTGTGGTTAAAATGATATTAGCCCTATATAATATAGTAAGGGCTAATTGGGTCTAGCCTAGTGGAAAAGACTCTTGACTTGTAGACCAGAGGTCTCATGTTTGAAATTCCATGGCACCTTGGTAGTGTGTCTGAGAGAAACAATCTCCCCTATAGTTTTTTTTTTTTTTTTTGGTCGAGAAAGATGATAATTCCATAAAACTGAAAGCCTCACCTGAAACGGGGAGACCATAGAATTACAAAATAAAGCAACCCAGTAAAGAAGCTCAAAGGAACATCCAATCTATAGTATCACATGAACAAGAACAACAAGATTGTCCCAGATGGTGATACTGACGGATAAACTAAACTAAAATTACGAAACAAATTGAATTAAAAACAGCATAACACCCAATTGAAAGAAACAGTCTCAAAAAACAACATAAAAATTGGACCACCACATATTCGCCACCATAACCGATACCACTCAAAATAGTCCAAAGCCAAGAGAACCGGAACCATGAAATAGGAAGGAGGTGTTGCAAGCACCCAAGCCGTAGTATTACCGTAGCTCTACACACGTTCCAAGATTTACTCTAGAGATCGAGCTTCGGATTGGCCGCTGTCTCCAAGAGATGCAACCAGGTCGAGATGGAAAAGTGAGGGTCTGGGTGATGAACAACATCAACCTGAGATATCCCAACTTCATTGGATTCGAGATTGCCGACACACCTATAAGATAACATCAACCAATCTTAGGGCAACCAAAGAACAACTCTGAGAAGAATGGAATGGTGGAGATTTGGGGTTACAAATAAGGAAGGAGGCATGAAACCTCATAAATGAGCAATTGAAGCTCAAACACGTCACCAGATCTCAAATGACGAGAGATCTTCAGACCAGCAACATAGGGATTCCAAATTCTCAGAGAGAAAAACCTTAAAGGACCAACAAGACATAGTAGAGAGGGAAGGGGAGGGGGAGGGACCTCCTCTCCCTCACTGAGATTGAGCGGCTTTGAATGTGGGTTTTTTCCAGGATCATCACGTTCCCCTATTTTTAGAGACATAGGGTTATTCATATTTGTCTTTGTTATGATTTTCATCCATTCATCACAAGCAGATGCTTCTCTGCATCGGATTTCTACATGTGTTTCGGTCTCGAATCTCTACAACCATCTTTTTTGTTGTTTCTTCATTTTTGGAATATGCTGCAGAGACTCTTGCGTTTTCTATTTAGTTAACCTCTTCTTTTGTGAAAGTTTTTCACCTCTCATTTGTGAGAGCTTTCCACCTCTCTTCTGTGAGAGTTTTATTTGTATTGTTATAACTTGGTTTTTTTCAAGTTTTATCTCTTTTTGGTTGTTCTGAGTTTGCACTCTTAGTTGGGATTCCTATGCTAGAGTTTCTTCGATCATGCGTGATCATTAGTAGAGAAGCCCCATATTCTTTTAATTTTGACGTTAAATCGCTCTGCTATTGTAAGGCCCTTTTGTGGCTAGTTTGTATTGGCCCTTGGTGGCTAATGATTTTTTATTTATTTATTTATTGCTGAATTATGAATGCAATCCCAAAATTTCTCAAAAAAAAAAAAATATATAGTATGTGAAAAAAAAAATATATATATATATATATATATATAACCATCACATTGTTTAGCCACAAACAAGTTGGGGAATGTTAGCAACCTTCTCTCTAACCTTCTCTTTTGGACCTTCTCCATTTTCCTTATGACATGTGTCACTATCTTTAACTTAAAACAATGTCATTACTGAATCTTACAATCTATCTTTTGTTTTCCAAATTTAACCTTATTAAATGTATTAAATTTTATGTTTCCTTTAATTTATCCAAAAAAATTTAATAACTTTCTTATGACCTCATTTAATAAAAAGAAAACTTGAAAGAAAATATCTGTTTTTTTTTTTTCAGATAAAAAATATCTGTTTTTTCTTTTTCAGAAAAAATAAATCTGAGTAATAAAGGCCATAATTTTGTTCCACATAACAATTTTGAAAGAAAAACGTCACTTCAAGACCACAACCACGTAAACATCAAAAAAATGATGTTTTTTTCTTATTTAATTTTTTAATAAGGTTGTAAGGAAGTTATGGAAAAGAAACAAATTTGGATAAATTGAAGGAAACATGAAAGTCAATACATATAATAAGAGTAAACTTGGAAAACAAAAGATAGTCTGTATGATACATTAATGACATTGTTTTAAATGTAAGGAGAATGACACATGTCAAAAGGAAAATGGAGAATGTCTAAAAGAGAAGGTTAGAGAGAATGTCGCTAGCATTCTCCATTGGGTCAGGCCTTTGGTGTGCACCTAAGTGGCCCTGGGTTCAAATCCTCTTGCTACCCGTGTGTGTGAGTTTTCCCTCCTCCCCCTTTCTAATTTTGGCAACAACAAAAAGTTATACTCCGAGAAAATCAATAAATTATGTAAAACTATAAACTTAGTAAGGCTCAAAAATAGGAATAGTTTCCTTAGAGTTAGAAATACATAAAATGTAAGACTATGAGTTGATATTTCGTCACACTGAGACCATTCATGTTCAACTTTCTTCTTTTCTTTTTCTTGGGTCAAATTCAACAACAGCAAATACTTCGCATTGACGTAATGTATGGTTTTTGAACAAAACCAACCCAAGACTGAGGTTTATAAGTGCCCCCTAAACACAAACCTAGTTCATTCCCCCAATGAGTGGAACAACTACTTTTTCTTCCCAGTATTGACTTTGGGATGTTGCTCCGTAATGTCTTTGACTTTGGGATGTTGCTCAATAATGTCTTTAGCTTGTAATTCCACAGTATCAAGGTGTTATGGGGTTCAAATCTGATACCATTATCTGCAAGTTAAAATCTTTTTTCACTACCCGATTGGCTTTCTAATTGTATTTATTTGCCTGTTCTCCACTTGATTTGCTATCAAAGGTTTATTTCAATTCAATCAAATGATTCTAGAGGGCCAACTTTGAATTTTGTTCTTGAATACTTGATTGTATGCAACAATCTTCTTTTGTCGTAAGAAACTTGTTACTCCTCCACTGGCCAATCTGACCTATTTGGCTTTTCAACTTGGGCACATATCCTGTGTTTCTTTTCTCTGTGTATTTGCTTGCCTTTTTCTCCACATTCTACACATATAGCACAAATTCCAAATTCTGTGTTCAAAGAAACATTATTAATATTGTATTCCCTTGAAAAAGTCGAAACAAAAGAGGGAAGAACAATTTTCTTTTTTGGTTTGAGAGGGGAGGGGCCAAAGCCAAATGGAAGAAGAATGTTCCAATTTGCAATGGAACATTAAATGAGATAGAGGTAAAGTTATTAGTTGAACAGCATATACCAAAAAGTTGAGAGAGATAGTGGCAATGGTGGCACAAGAAAGAAAGAAGAATACCAAAATTCGCATATTTTTTTGTATGGTTGTGGAAGCCTAAAAAAAGCTAGAGCCAAGTGGCCATCACATGGTTGTGTGATGTTTTTTATTTTTTTGGTTGTTGAAACCTATCTAGAGTGCATTATTCTCATCAGCCTTAGTGCTTCCAATTTCTAACCATGACTATTTTTTAAATCAAATTTGATTGGAAAAGGAAAAAAAAAAAAAAAAACTTATTTTGAGAGAGATAATGACATTGACTGTGGAAACGTGCTTCTATATATGGATATTTTTTTGGGTACAAATCTCAAGGATAAGTTGACTCTGCCGAGAGGCAATTTTGATGCAATGAGGAATTCACAAAAAACAAAACACAAAGAATTTAATCATTTCCAACATTTTTGTTTTGGCCCAAAGTCAAAATAAAAAGAAATAAAACATGATAAACAATAAATGGGAATGGGATTAACTATTTGTTGGAGTGATTCGTGGATCATGTTGACTTCCCATTCACGTTAAGAATTTTTGTATTTAATGTAATTGATTTGTTACTGTAAATCAAGTTGGCTCTGCATGGCTTTAAGTGAAGGTGTGCCATATAAATTTGATATTGTAATTATATCTCTCTGTGTGGTGTAGAACTTCAGAGGCGTTTGTTCTAACCCTTGAGGCTTTTGTATTTGTATTTCGCTTTTAATGTCATTTATAAATGCAATTTCTCTAGTGTTTGGCAAAAACAATTACAAGAATTGAGGAATGAAATAAATAAATAAATTTAATATAAAATATAGGATATTTACAAAATACCCTTTATAACAAGTCAAATATGTAATGTTGGAAATATGTCAGAAATTTAATGTCTTCCTAGTGATTCGAAAATATAAAATCCATTATTTCTACATGGTGTAATCTAAAACATTTGATGTAAGTGATTAATCACATTTATGGAATTGAGTTCCGATGTTTTAAAGTCAAATAAAGTCTTCATCGTCTTCTTATTATAATTCTTATTTCAGTCCCTTTTCATTGAGGGACACTGTTTAGGGTCTCTTATGAAATTTTTTTTGTTTCCACGATCCAAACTGTCTATTTTTCAAGTCTTCAATCATAGATTATCCTTGCAAAAAATTAGGATAATTGAAAATTATTAAGACATTTAATTAGGATCAACAAAATAGATGGCCACGATGCTTTAAGAAAAGACTGTAATAACAACAATCTAGGGGTTGCTCTCTCGCTACGCAAGGAGACCCGTGCGTCAAATATTAGGGTTTAGATTCTTCATGTTCAGCCGTCATCCCCTCCTCGGCCTAACGCTTGTTTTCATCCACGTTCAACCACCGTCGTTGCCTTCCTCGACTTGACAACGTCGAGTCACTTTTCGTCCACATCAAGTCGTTGCCATTTTTCTTCCCCGTCGAGTTGATGTCTTCACTTCTCTCTTCGACTCTGGGGTGCTAATCTCATTGTTGTCTTTCTCATACCCTGGGCATTGGTTTCGTCGTTCTCTTTCTCCTCGGTGCGTCAAGGTTTTTGGTGGTTGCCTTGGTATGGTGGTTTCAACGAGTAAACTCATGCTATTGTGTCGACAATCTTCAAGTCAATGACGATCATGGTGCAAGTTGCTTTGTTGGGGTCGGCGGTCATGGTAGAGATGGCTTTCCTCATACCCCCTTCGTCGTCCATTCTGCAATCTCAAGCCTTACCTTTAGGAGAAAACGTCCGTTGTCCAGAGATTTGGCGTGGGTGGCTCTTCACCTAGGGTCTATAGCTTTTATCCTTCTTTTCACGGTGTTGGCCAAGGTTTTGGCAACCAAGGTTGTTGGGTACCATCCTTTTACCTATCTTTACTAGTTTGGCTGGTTACTCTAAGATGGAAACTACGAATCCAGGTGATGTTGGTGTCCTTCTTAACAAACCTATGGAGATTGGCCTAGTGGAGTCTCATGGATGCCTTCCTTAATGTGTTCTTGGAGCAATCATGGGCTTGGCATCCAGCAAATGCTCTTATACCTAATCCTCGTGTTCAGATTAAGTGGCTAGGACAGTTTTGTTATTATTGTGTGGTGTTTTCTTCGTTCTCCCCTTAACTGATCTTTGATTCTCCACCTGTCTTAAGGACTATGTTTTCATAGAAGGCTTCTTTGTCAGTGTTGAGATGACGCGACATGCTTGAGGGCTTTTTTATTTATTTTCTTTCCTAGCCTATTTGCGGTTAGTCTCTTCTTTGTGTCTCTCCTTGCAAATTTCTCTTATTTCATCATCAATTGCTATTAGAGGTGGCTAGAGATGGTGCGCTTAGTGGTTGTTTTCTTTCTTCTTGGCGTATTGTATTCGTTGTCGGATGTTCTCATTGTCTTGTGGCTGTGTAAAGGACTATGATTTCATAGTAGGATTCTTTTAACAGTTGGATTATATTGTAGTGTTCTCGTCGGAGGTCTTTACGTCGAAGGTCTATGTGTCAGTTTGCTGTTGTATTTATCTTCATCTAGCATTGGTCCTGCGTGACTATTTCAGACTCTCTTGTTAGCCTATGACATGTGTGATACTCTTTCCTACCCTGAGGCTTGTCCCTCGGGAAGGTTTTAACGAAGCCACTGTTTCGTGTCGTTCTATGTACGCTACTTTAATTTTATGAATAAATTTCATTTCTAAAAATAAAATAAAAACAAAAAACAAAAACAAAAACAAAAACAATAATCTAATTGAGAGGTCAAATCTTTTCAGATTCAAGTGATTTTTTGCAAAACTGATCTTTGAGGGAATATATGAAAACTAGACAATTCAAATAATTGAAATACAATACATGGTGAGCCCTACAAGGATATCCCCTCAATTGAAGCTCTCTGATGCTTATTCATCCTAAATTCAGGTTGTTTCGTCCAACCAAAAAAAAAAAAAAATCCTAAATTCCGGTTGAACTCATAAGATATTTCTTTTTTAAATTTTTTTTTTATTTTAATAGAAAGAAATGGATAGATATGATAAATATGAATGCGGAAAGAGAAAATATGTTCATAAAATTAAAAAATTTACTTTTAAAGCAATATTTTTTTACAAAATTTGAGTGTTATGTAAACTTTTTAATTTCAATCAAAGACGAAAACACTATGGATGGGAGGGCTCTTTTTTAGGGTACCCGCATCAATTTCATTAATGAAAGGAAAATACAAGAACATAGCCCCACAAAGGGCTCTTGCAAACACTAGAAAGATAAAAACAATAAACACAATTATTGCAAGACAATAAACAAAAATAATATTATATCTTGAAGACTTAACTTACTAGAAATTGAAAGACATAAGAGGATTTGTAAAGCCACTACATCCGGTGAAGTGGAAAATAAAATCCTGCTCAACTTCCACAAGGACACATGATCATAGCATTTTCCAAACACTCTTAAACTCAAAACACCAATTGATAATAGATCCACCCCTCAACACAGTGAGACAAACCTTGTAATGCACAAGAGAGACAAAAGCCTAACATGAAATCGGCTAGGAAAAAAATCCTTCCACAAGTGTTGGGGTAAATAACCCGATGTATTCGTACGACAAGATGATTCCACCAGAAAGAAAGAGAGAGAAGATGAAAGTAGAGAGACAAGGAGGAGTGACCTTCCCCACCCCAAACAGCAAAATACTGTATGCGGCCAAGCTTTTTTCTCTAGAGAAGAGGGGTTTAGATTTTGGTCTTGCTTTCATGGATGAGAGGGCGCTTAAAATTCACGTTTAGAAAATTGTTGATTAGGCCCCACGAAATAAAATAAGAGAAATAATCTTATAATTCTACAACATATCATAATTAATTAAATAATTTCCTTCCTGCAAAATATTTGTTAAAGTATTGGCTTGTCGTGATAGAATCAACTTATTGATGTTTGACATTAATTTATTATTCTTGTAACCTTGTCTTATCATTCACTAATTCAGTTAAATAATGGTCAACCTAACTTGTGAATTTCATGTTTGATTCGAGTTGGGTTGAAAATAGAAGCCCTGCTCAATAATACTCGTACTGAACTCACTTTTAAGCACCAATTAACTTTTAGTAATTAAACTGGTTTCAATTTCAATTCAAGATAATTTAGTAAACAGTTTATAAGAAATTAGTACTATTTCAATCCTAAACTCAGATAATTTAGTAAACAATTTTAATAGAATTCGAATTTTGACTCCTCAATTCAATTCTTCCTCATCTGATTACGGATTAGTAAATATACCATTAGTATAGTGGTATTGGCCTATGTAGGTGTATCAATTCCTTGTATGGGTGTATTATCCTATCATAATTTTCTTTGTTTTAAACTAAATTTATTTTTCTTTTGTCAAACAATAAAGAGATTGCATTTATAAATTACCCCACGATTATTTCTTAATTTATCGAAAATTGGGAACGATTGTGTTTTCATTTTCCACATACAAATGCAATAGG
Organism: Prunus dulcis; assembly: GCF_902201215.1. Classification (NCBI taxonomy): domain Eukaryota; kingdom Viridiplantae; phylum Streptophyta; class Magnoliopsida; order Rosales; family Rosaceae; genus Prunus; species Prunus dulcis. Next base: position 1,782,990 of record NC_047651.1, read on the forward strand.
GCTGCACATGCCGTTGCATCTTTTGTAGCTAGCAAGAATTAGAGACGGTATCGGGAATGTTTGAAGATGTTGGTCTTTGGCTTGTTATTTTTTTTTTTTAAAAAAATAGAATATGTTAATTTACTATATTATCTTTATTTAATAAATATGTTCATTTTAAAATATTTTTCTTTCATTAAAGGCATTTTTCTTTCCTTTTGCCTTATCCTTTTATGTATCTATGTCTATATCTATAAAGTAAAAAGATAAAATATTCAAAAATTCAAAAAATGCTCTTCATTAACAAAAGTGCTAAAAGACTGCAAATTAATATAATAAGGGTAAAATGATAAAACACTAAGTTGCTCAATTATAAAATAAAAAATAAATTCCACCTAAGTACTTATATGGAGGAAGTTACTCCCCTACTCCATCCACATTCCTCTTTTTACTCCCCACTCCATTTCACCCATATTCTTTCTTTTTTTCTTTTTTTTTTTCTGTTTTCTTTTCAGTTTTATTTATTTATATTGTTAAATATCTATACCTGATGTAAATAAATGATATTGCATAACCAAAAAAAACTAATTAAAAACCAAAGCACAAACGTGACAAGAGGCTAGTATAGATTATGTAAACTTATCTATTGGGCTTTAATAAAATTTCTCTGGCAAAAAAAAAAAAAAGCTACTCAACACTAACTTTGTTTATTGAAAGACGAAAACACCCTCATAAATTTTACAACTAGAAAAAGTTTTACAGGTAAACATCACGTGCGTAACGTGTGAGTGATTACCGCGTCGACGCGTCAATGCCCGTCAAACCAGAGAGGGAAATGGAAAAGACAAAAGTACTCACATTTCTTCGTGTACAACTCAACATCTCTCTCCTCTCTGTCTCTACCTGAAGTATCCCAACCCCGGACCCCCACCCCACAAAAAAAACTATATAAACCGACTCCCGCTATTTCTGCTTCTCTAGCCAAACAATACACAAATACACAACACACACCTCTCTCTCTCTCTCTTGGTCTCTCTCTCATTCTCATGGAGTCCCCTACTCGCTCCTCCGTCATCATCGTCGGTGCCGGAGTCTCCGGTGAGATTCATAGCCACCGTCGATTTTGATTACTTTGACTCTCATTTCTCTCTCGTCCTTATCATTTTCTCTCTCTTTTTCTAAAGGTTTATCGGCGGCGAAGGTTTTGATCGAGAACGGCGTGGAGGACGTAGTGATTCTGGAAGCTTCAGACCGTATCGGCGGCAGGATCCGAAAACAAGATTTCGGAGGCTTGTCGGTGGAGCTCGGCGCCGGCTGGATAGTCGGCGTCGGAGGCAGAGAGTCGAACCCGGTCTGGGAGCTTGCCCAGAAATCGAATCTCCGCACTTTCTTCTCCGATTACAGCAATGCTCGCTTCAACATCTACGATCAAAGGTCCGTATTCGGTTTCATTCATTTTAGTGAATTCCTTGCTTAAAGTGCACCGTGTGCGCATTGCGCTTACCGTAACGGCTTGCCCCTCGCGTCTATTTATGCGTCGTTTGCTACTTTGCTCCGTTGGTGAACGAACGAGTTCGAGTTTAAACACCGCCGCGGGCGTTTTGTCTCAGCATCTTGGTCTTAACAGCGCAGTTTAGATTTTTCTGGTTTTGCTGCTATTATGCGCCAATGTTGAACTGCTTGCTTTGGGCTTTTGCGCTGCATTTTAGCTCCATCAGCTTAAATTAGCACCATTTTACCAATATAAATAACTTGCCGAGTAAAATTTGTTTGTGTACTGCAGTGGGAAGATATTTCCGAGTGGAATCGCCGCGGACTCGTACAAGAAGGCCGTGGAGTCGGCGATGCAAAAGCTGAAGAAGTCTGAAGCCGACTCTTGCTATGGTGGTGGCGACGTCACCAAAGCCGCCGAATCGTTTTCGTATGTCTCCTTCTCTCTTTCATTATAATGTCTCGATCGCTTTGTCTTCTTCTTATTACTATTTTAAATTTAGTTTTATTTCCCTGTTTGGTTTTTTTTTTGTTTTTTTTTTATTTTTTTTATTTTTTATTGTTGGGTTTTTTCCGCGAAATTTACCTTTGTGGAATGTGTTGGTTTTGTAGATATTCGTAATTATTTTATTTTACTTTTGAGGAATTTGGGTTTTGATTACGTTTTTTTCTTCTAATTATAGTCACGGTTTGTGTGTGTGTTTTTTTAATTTTTAATTTTGTTTTCTAGTACGCCAAAAACGCCGATAGAGCTGGCTATTGATTTCATCCTGCACGATTTTGAGATGCCAGGTCAGTTTTCACACCTCATTCCGCGGTCAATTTTCTGTTTGGTTGCTGAGATTTTCTAGTCGTCTTTCAAAAATGAATGCCAGATGAAATTTTGTTCCTAAATTATGAATGGATTACTTTCTGACTTTGATTATTGGAGAAATGTGTTTTGTGTGCAGAAGGTGAGCCCATATCAACATTCCAAGACTTTGGAGAACGAGAGTTTTTAGTGGCGGATGAAAGAGGGTATGAGCATCTGCTATACAAAATGGCTGGAGAATTTCTTTTCACCTCTGAGGGTAAACTGTTGGACAATCGTCTCAAGTTCAACAAGGTACAAGAATCTGATCCTCCTCGTTTTATTTCATTATCATTTTACTATTATTCTAACAATTTTTCAAAAGAAAGGTGTCTTCCTTTTTGCTGTTTTTTAGTTACCCAATCATAGGGACAGAATACGAGTAAAAAATTACAGATAAAAGAACAGAAAGTGTGAGATGAAAAAGCTGATTTTCTGTTTTGTTTGTTTCTGTGCGCTGATTTCCTTTTTGCTGTTGAGATTGATTGACCCAGCTTTGGGAGTTTGCGGATAATGACGTTTCTGAAAGCTGTTTTTCTCTAATGATATAATAACTATCATTATTCTATTGCAAATTACACCTTCTTTCTTAAAAGGGTCAACTAATATTTTTGTTTTGGTTTATACGAATTGGATCTTGTTATCTTTATTGCATCATTCTGATAGTAAAGTCGAGCAGTTCATAAACACGTCTTAGAAACAAATTTTGAAGTTTCCAAGAAAAGATTTGGTAGAGCTGATTTTCTCATTTTTTTTATTCGAGAAACACTTGTATGAAATAGAGGTAATATTATTTTGCACAGTACTATTTTCGTCTCATATAAGTTTTTCTATTTTTGTCCGTTTACACTTTCTTTTATTAGTAATAGATAGTAAGTGGTAGATAAGGATGTTCCACCCAAAACATAGAAACGTAAAGAAAAGCTAACAGGCTAAATGGCCAAAGACTCCATTGGCCTTTTGTTTCAATGTGACATTACTTACCACTTCCCTATCAAGTTTTCCAAAGACTTTATTTCTTTAGTTTTGCTACTGACATCAATGATGATATCCAATACTGGGTTTGTTTTTTCTCGTAACGAATGATATTGTGACTTCTTTGACCTTCGTTATATATTTTGAAGTGTTTACGCCAAAGCTGGGACTCAACTTTTCTGTTCTTTTCTTTTCTTTCTTTTATCTTGAGTGCCATTCATTTGACTCTGTAACAATAATTTCTGATTTCAATCGTACAACCATGAAGAGCCATGATCTTTGTGACCTTTTGAAAGCTTTTTTTTATCACTCATAAATTAGTAGGGCCCAAAGTGCGAGTTTCCATTGCGCTGCACAGTGTTCATTATTGAGTTTATGACCCATGAACAATAAACGTTGAGTTGAAATGTCAAGTCGGCTCAAATAAGATCATGAAAATAGGGGGTGTGGTCACTTTTCTCCAGTTAATGGGGCTTGTTGGCTTGTTGTCTTTACTTTTCTCAAATAAGAAATAAGAATAATGTACGAGTTTAATGTTGTTGATAAATTCTTCCGAATTTGTTGAGTTGTAATGGTAACCTTTGTAGTTATTGTATTTGTATTATACTTATAGTGTAATTATGAGTGCAATGCCTCTACCGCTTTAAAAAAAAAGATTTTAAAAAAAAAAGAGTCTGTTGTGTTCACCTCCTTTGAGAAACTATAAATTCATTGTGAGATAAATAGGTCTGAATTTCAGATTGCACAGTTTTTCTTAGTTTGACTGCCCAGGATCTTATGGGGTTGTTGCCTTGGGCTCTTCACAAGTTGATTTTGTTTTATGGCAGATTATTTTATTTTATTTTATTTTATTTACTGTTAATACATTTATGAAGATGATTCCATGCTTGATTTGGGGCAGGTTGTTCGGGAGTTGCAGCACTCGAGAAACGGCGTTACGGTAATGACGGAGGATGGTTGCGTCTACGAAGCAAATTACGTGGTTTTGTCTGTTAGCATTGGCGTTCTCCAGAGCGAGCTCATTGCCTTCAATCCACCTTTGCCCGTACGTCTCTTCTCTTTGTTTATTTCATTTCATTCATGTCACTAGGCTCACTATCCAATTTGCCATAACAGACAACTTTTCTTGACATAAGATGTGGATGTGTCTTTCAGTTATTGGACCATGAATTTTTGTGTGCATATAATATCTCTCTCTTTCTTTCATCATGCATTTCACACTGATTTGGATATGCATCTAGTGGGGGAGAATCTTTGCCCATTCACTTTGCTTGGTCCAATATATATATAGTGGAATCTGAAGGGCTAGGTGCCTAGCATATGGGTCCCTGTAGATGGGAGTTTACTATTTGTTTATTGATATTTATTAAGGTGGAGTTGGTCCACAGTATTAAATGCAATTTAGTTGGAAGAAAGTCAGAATTTATGGATAGCTGGGCTCATTAAATGAGGTTCACTGGTTGATGACGCATGAGGAAGATGGGTGAGCAGTGTATGCCAATCCCATGGATTATATGATCCATAGAATTTTAACCCATTGGCTTGCCGATAGGTTAAATAAATGTAGGTGTTGAATGCGAATCAGTATCAGAAAATAGTGAATGCGGATCAGTATTTGCCTTACTATATTAGTTGGTGCCTTCATTACTTTCCAAAACAAGAAAAAAAAAAAAAAAAAATTTGCTAGTGCCTTCCTTGTGTAAACTATTAGACCCAAAAACGGTGTGAAGTGACAACATTTGCAAAGGTTAACGTACATTTTAGCAGCTTCTTTGAAAGGAGTTGGTAGTACAAATTATATGCTATAAAGTCATCTCAGTGTGTAGTTGTGGTCTGTTTATGTTTTCTCGCTGGTGTATAAGACCTACAATTATGTCATGATATAGCTTTGTCTGCTTAGGTAGGCCAATACTCTTGGTGACAACTTAACAAGGATGTAATTTTTGTTTTAACGTAACAAAACTAGTTAATGTTTGCTCTCTATGACTGAAAGCCATCTCATTCAAAGTCTCTTTTGATATAGTTGTTGTACTTTGCTTGAAATCATACTAACATGGTGAATTAAATTATGTCAAAGAGGTGGAAAACTGAGGCTATACAGAAATGTGATGTAATAGTGTACACAAAGATCTTTCTCAAGTTCCCCTCTAAGTTCTGGCCTTGTGGCCCAGGAAAAGAGTTCTTCATCTATGCCCATGAGCGGAGAGGCTACTACACATTTTGGCAGGTTGGTTAAATGTTGCTTCCAGCAGATCAACAGATTCAATAAATTTGTTGTGCACAGAATTTCCTACTAGCCTGTCATATTTTAAAGCCATTATTAGTTATTTAATTTAATTCGATAAATGACAACATTTTAATTTTCATTTCAAGTGTTGTGGTTCATGAATCTTGGAAAAACATTTAAAATTTAGGATTGCTCACTACAAGAGCTTTGAACGCAACCTTCAATACCTAAAATCATAGGTGGGAGGGCATGTAGCTCAAGTAGTTAAGAACATTTACCTGTGCACCCGAGGTCCTATGTTCTATTCCCTCCTCCCCCAATATCGCTTGTATTAAAAAAATATATATCATGTTATGAGGTATAACCAAGCTGTCATTTTAGTTTTGGTTGATAAGAATCTTGCTGCTTCCCCAGTCTGGGTACATACAAATTGCTAAATGAGTTAGTACATAAACTCCGCACCTCTTTCTTTTTAGATAACCTCAGTATTTAGTTTTGAAACTTGAAAACGACCTTGTCCATTATATTGCGTGTTTTTCAGAGCTAGGTTGTAACTACCGCCATTTACAATATTATGGTAATAAATATTGATTTCTTTTCTTGTTCTGATCAACAAACTAGATATCTCTGTCACTTTCTTAGAGCTGGCAATATTGGTTTCGCTTTGAGCTCAATCAGTATCCCAACTATTGTTCATTTGCTTTAGTATTTGAATACTGTACATTATGATCAAATCTCAAACCTCTATTATATTAAAATCATCTTCTTTCGTTTTATTAGGAAAAAATCCATATATTTTAAGGACAACTAGTGGCTAGTTGTGAGATGTCACTGTCTTTCTCATTTACAAAACTATTTATTTGACAGATATTTCTAAACTTATATTATGACAAATAAAATATGTGAGATTGATACATATAGTATATTTTAAGTTTAGAATTGGATTATCTTTACCTCATCATATTCTCTCCAAGCTGACTGCTAATCTGTTGCCATGTTATCAGCACATGGAGAATGCATATCCTGGATCCAATATACTGGTCGTGACGTTGACGAATGAGGAATCAAAGCGTGTGGAAGCTCAGTGTGATGAGGAAACATTGAAAGAAGCCATGGGGGCTCTTAGGGACATGTTTGGACCCAACATTCCTGAAGCTACTGATATATTTGTACCTCAGTGGTGGAACAATAGGTTCCAGCGAGGCAGCTATAGCAACTACCCAGTAATCTCTAATGGCCAAGTTGTTCGTGACATCAAGGTTTGCCTTCTCTCTTTGATCTTCTATTTCTCAATTAATAGATCAAGTTTTACTTCACATATCTGGTAGCGTACGTAAAGATGATTGATTGAATCGTTATGCTCTAATTACCAATATTCAGCGTCCTTCATCTTTGGTAAGTCCTAAACTGAGATAATTAAACAGAGTATAGCTGGTTTGCGTCAAGGAGAACGATCTCATGGGGTTACAACTTATAAACTGAGCCTTTAGATGTATTTGTAGGCATATGATGACCTGTAAGATTGTTAAATGTAAGTTGGAATCTGCTAACTTTGACAAAACCTTTTACTCTATGATATCATTGCTTATGTGGCTTGTCACACTTATCATTTTGATCTACATGGTATGTGACATCGTGGAGTAAGAAAATTTTGTACAAAAATATAAGAAAAACGGTAAAAGAAAATTGTAGCGATAGTATTGCTCGCTGAAGTTTATGTATCTTGTATTTGGGTTGCAGCAGATATGTAGAACATGTACCTTTTTCTCTGATCTGCTATCTTTTTAACCAGAGCTCCTTGATCAATGAAAAGAAAATAGATCACAGATTAATAAAAAGCTCTGTAACCAACTGACATTACTTTTCTTCGTCTTTTATGTTTATGTCCAGGCCCCATTAGGCTGCATCTTCTTCAGTGGAGAACACACAAGCGAGAGATATAGCGGCTATGTCCATGGCGGATACCTTGCAGGTGAGCAATTCTTCTGAGAGTTATTTGGGAGATTAAAGGCCTCAAATTATAAACATAAATTCTAATGTGGTCTTGTGTGTGTTGTGTGGCATTGGTGTTTGATGATTTTTATGATCAATAGGTATTGAGACGGGTAAAGCTTTGCTGGAAGAAATAGAAAAGGAAAAAGAAAGGAGTATTGAGAGTGAGAATCAAACATTTTTGTTAGAACCCTTGCTTGCATTGACTGGTTCATTAAGTTTGACGCAAAACGATGCTGTATCGAGTCTCAAATGCGATATTCCTAGACAATTGTATCTAAGTGGCAAAGTTGGCGTCCCGGAGCTATATTATGACTATGTGGACCTATAGAAAAACCTCATTATGATGATGATGATGTTAAAAACATGAGCATTGAGAAAGATCTCACACGATGGAGTTGAAATAATTTCTGTTTAAATCCGTGATGCCGTTTACGAAGTTTTGAATCAAGTGAGAGATACAGGAGCAATATAGCTGGGAAAAATGCAAGTCTGTGTGGTAGTATGATTCATAATGGTATACTTGGGGGATGAAATCAATGAAGTTGCAATGGTTTTGGCTCCAAATGGAACTGGTATTTGGGAGAATATACATAATAGAGTAGTCGATTCGTGTAGTCAGTTGTGGAGGGAGGGGGGTGGAGAGAGGGGAGAAGGCTGTAGTTTAGGCTCTAATTGTACTGGTAATGAATGTTAAGTTCACAAGAAGAAAGTAGTCTTTCTCACTTTCTTCTGGGTTATTGAACGTACTGGTATCCCAATTTTTGCTCCAGTCTTATTTTATTTCACCAACTCAAATTTTCATTTCAATATTCCGCCACTTCTCCATTTAATATTAAATTGGTCCTGCCGTCAAAGTCTGTCAATTTTACCATTAAATTTAGGGGTGAGATCGTCCATATGGAATAAACTCTAATAAAAATTTAATTAAATAAACATTTGAAAATTAAAACGAATACTTCCCTGCAATAAACTTTTTTTTTTTTTTCCAAATAACTTTGACTATAAAACCATTAATAAGGATGGAGTTTTTAAAGAAATGTTGATAAATCTTGTTCATAATGAATGGACATTCCAAATTCTAATTGATTGAAAAAGTTAAAATGATTAAAAAAAGAGATGAAAACCCAACCCATTACCACCATCACAGTCGCCAATGCCATCACCAACCACCCCAACCCCTCTTTCGGCCAACCCCTACCCAAATTATCATCATTCCTCCCCATTCCAAAACCCCACCATGCACTATGACCTCTCTCTCTCTCTCTCTCTCTCTCAGAGACCAAATCCACACCACCCTTCCATCACAACCAGAAAAAAAAAAAGTCTGTTGTAAAAAAATTTGGGGTAAAAGATCTGTTTTATTGATATTTCAATTTCACAGGGGTTGGTTGGTTTTAATAGAAGAATAATATATATTTTCCTTCCATCACACCCACGGCCACTCATGAAGCCCACCCCTCCACATATGGAGCTAGGGTTCTAATTTGAGGGAGCTTCTAACATGTGAACGATTTTACTCTGAATTTAATAGCAAAATTTGATGGTAGGACCATTTTGATACTAAATAGATAGTTGGAGGACTATTGATATGAAAAATTTAGTTGATGTATCAAAATGAAACTGGAGCAAAAGTTAAGGACCATTTCAGTCAATAACCATTTTCTTCCAATATTTGTGTTTTAGCTTAATTATTGATGTGCCTTTGTGTTTTACTGAAAATCTCACTTTATCCTTTACATTTTTAAACTGAGTTAATATGCTCTATGTGCTTTATTTATGTATCCCCATTCCCCAATTCCATCAATTTAATTAGTAAAATCGTTAACTTACTGAAGGAATGTGGTAACGAAGGACACGGAAATAAAGCAACTACATACAAGTATCCTACAAATAGTTATGTTGTTTTAATTTGATCTCTCAGCAACCTATTACTCTTCTTGCAAGTCTTGCCTATTCTTCTTTTGAATATTTGATTTCTTGACCGAGAGCCTGAGATTCTCTAAATGGTCGTACCTTGTTGTGTCGGTGGCTTACCCAGAAACGGAAGAAGAAAAAAAGGAAAAAAAGAATTCTCAGTGACGAGGAGTGTAGACTAAGTACATAGTACAAGTGGCAAAGTAGAGAGCACAGACACAGTTCAGTATCGAATTGAGCTCTCTGAGTTTTTAGAACACACATTGATCAAACTCTTCAATTCAAACCCATCAATCATCACAAACCTAAAGCCGAAGGATTTGAAACCCTTTTCTAGTTTGATTTTGATTTTAAAGCAGAGCAGTTTTGGATCCAAATGTTGGTCCAAGACCGCTCTACCCCAAAACCCTCCAAACCCCAGCAACCCCTTCTCACAGCAAGTCACTTCCCTCAGTCCAAAATCTTCACTTTCCCCAAATGGGTCTCCTTTAATCTGTTCAAGATCACTACCATTTCATTCCTAACCCTCACCATTGCTGCCCTCTTCTTCCTCTACAATGCCAATGACTCTCCCTCCACCTTCCTCTGTTTCAACAAATCCCACCTCAAGATCCCCAAACCCATTGAATTCCCCAAACTTAGCTTCAAGTCAATCAAACCCATTTCAGATAAGTCCTCCAATTACGCTTCTTTCGGATCAGATAGATGGGTTGTGGTCTCTGTTTCAGATTATCCTTCTGATTCACTTCGAAAACTGGTCAAACTCAAGGGCTGGCAAGTCCTTGCAATTGGGAATTCAAGGACCCCAGTGGATTGGAGTCTCAAGGGAGTGATATATTTGTCAATGGATGACCAGGCCAAATTGGATTTTCGAGTTTTGGACTACCTTCCTTATGATTCTTATGTAAGGAAGACTGTTGGGTACCTTTTCGCTACCCAACACGGTGCGAAAATGATATACGACGCTGATGATCGTGGCGACGTGATTGATGGTGATCTTGGAGAGCACTTTGATCTGAAATTGTCAAATGTGGATGTAATGCAGGAGAAACTTTTGCAGTATAGTAATGAAAATCCGAATAGAACAGTTGTGAATCCATACATTCATTTCGGGCAACGGTCAATTTGGCCTAGGGGATTGCCTTTAGAAAATGTAGGCGAAGTTGGGCATGAGGAGTTCTATAGTGAAGTATTTGGAGGATTGCAGTACATTCAACAAGGTATATCTAATGGCTTACCGGATGTTGATTCAGTTTTTTACTTCACAAGGAGGTCAGGTTCGGAAGCATTTGACATAAGGTTTGATGAGCATGCTCCAAAAGTTGCTTTACCACAAGGTATGATGGTGCCACTGAATTCTTTTAATACATTGTTTCATTCTAATGCATTTTGGTCTTTGATGCTTCCTGTTTCGGTTAGTACAATGGCTTCTGATGTATTGAGGGGTTATTGGGCACAAAGACTGTTGTGGGAGATTGGTGGTTTTGTTGTTGTTTATCCTCCAACTATTTATAGATATGATAAGATTGAGTCATACCCATTTATGGAAGAGAAGGATCTTCACATAAATGTGGGTCGATTAATTAAGTTCTTGGTTACTTGGAGATCTACTAAGATTAATTTATTTGAGAAAATTTTGGAATTGAGTTATTTGATGGCGAAAGAAGGGTTTTGGACTGAGAAGGAGGTGAAGTTCACTGCAGCTTGGCTTCAAGACCTGGTTGCTGTCGGGTATATTCAGCCAAAGCAGAAGGCCATAAAGTTGGATCGGCCGAGAACAGCCATTGGTCTTGCAGACCGGAAGGAATTTATTCCCCAAAAACTACCTTCTGTGCATCTTGGGGTTAAGGAATCAGAGACAGTAAATTATGAGATAGGGAATTTGATTCGCTGGAGGAAGTTTTTTGGCAATGTTGTTTTGATCATGTTTGTCGGTGGGCCAGTGGAGCGGACTGCGTTGGAGTGGAGATTGCTTTATGGCAGGGTATTTAAAAGCGTGGTGATTTTGTCGGACGGTGCTAAAACAGATTTAGCTGTGGAGCAAGCTACTCTGGACCAAGTATATAAGTAAGTTGTTGATAATGTTCGTGGTTTCTTTGTTGTCAATGCCAACTTCCACACATTCGTGGGTTTTTCTTTTGGCAAGACCAGATTGCGTTGGTTATTTTCTTTGCGTGTGCGTATAGATATCTGTGTCTTTATTAGATCTGATGATGCATGTTGGATTTTGGGTTGTCTTCTGCTAAGATTTTATCTGATTGGCCTTCCATGTTGTCTTGTTTCTTCTGGTTCATTCAATTTAATCTGCATCGGAACATCCATTTGATATAGAACTATAGTTTTTTAGTTAGTTTAGGAATCAACATTATACTTGATATCTATTTTTTTTTTATAAAAAAACAATATACTTGATAAGAATTGAGGAAAAGAAACCTATTCAAATTCTTAGAATTGTCAGTCTCTTTTTAATCATTGACTTGGAAATGACTCAAAGTCAAAGTTACATCCTATGCACCAACTTATTCAGGTTGTAATTATAGGCGATCTTCTAATATGGTAAATAGTTAGCAATTTGAACACAGCCTTTGCTTTAATTTTCATCATTTTTAATGTGTATTATGCTGTCCTTACAATTCTGAAATGACACGCAGGTATCTCCCCAAAATATTTGACAGGTTTACCAGTGCGGAAGGGTTCTTATTCCTGCAGGACAATACCATTCTCAACTACTGGAATTTACTGCAAGCAGACAAGACTAAGCTGTGGATCACTGACAAGGTAATGCAAATTCCCAAGTACAACACCCTGTATTTTAGACAAACACTCACTGATTCGTTCATTCCCTATCTCTTCCAGGTTCCTCAGTCTTGGACTACAGCCTCAATCCATGGTAAAGACTCCGAATGGTTTTCAAAACAAGCAGACATGGTAAAGAAAGTTGTCAGCACTATGCCAGTTCATTTACAGGTCAGTTACAAGGAGAGTAGCACAAGGGAGCAGGGTCTCAGTATACGCAGCTCCGAGGTATTCTATATTCCTCGACAATTTGTTGGGGACTTTGTAGATCTTGTAGGACTTGTGGGAAAATTTGAAATCCATAATAAGGTAGCAGTTCCCCTGTTTTTCATGGCAATGGATTTACCTCATAAATATGACTCTGTGCTCAATACAATGATTTATAAGCCAGAGACATCATCCAGCAACTCTTCAAACATTTATTCTGCTCAAGCCCCAGCCATACACCCATGGACCGTTTCCAGTGAGTCAGATTTCATCGAACTTTTAAGATTCATGGCAACAGGTGACCCTCTACTAACGGAGCTATTTTGAAGTACAGAAAAGTTAAACTTTGTACCATTCCCATTATATACGAGGCATCTCCAAAGAGATTGGCACTTGAAGGGTAGAAAAATACTTAATACTTTAGTGAACTTGGGTATTTACTTTTCGTCTTTATATGTTGTGGAAATTTTGAGGTAAGGGGAAAGGATGTCATGCAGTTTGTTCAGGTAGGTTTCTTCTGCTTTTACTTTTCTATTTTGTACAGAATTTTCTTTCATCTGTATGATTCAGTCATTGTATTTGAGCTGTGGATATATCAAATGAGAAGCATTTATTAGAAGAATCATTCCTCAACTGCTTCATAGTTTTCCGACACCAGCCTTGAAAGTTGATCAAGTAGCGTTTTTATAGTGAAAATTTTCAGTGTCTGTACTCTCCAGTTTATAACACCGATTGTCTCCTAGAGATTTTGAGATACGTGAAGATTCATCCCTAGATTATGTAAAGATTCATCAAAACAGAGGGTAAGTCCTGAACACTGTTGGAAACGTGAAATAAGCATTTAGGAATTGAGATACGATGTATAGAAAGGGAAACCCATCTCTTGTAATCAATTCATTTTGGGTGATTCTATGAACATCAATGGACATTCTTGGTTATCCGTAAGCAATTCTTGGGTGTCATCCATAGAATCACCTGTCATTTTCCCAAGATCCAATAATTGTTCAATTGTCTAGTTCGGGAGTAAGAATTGCTTTCATTCAGTAAAACTTTATTTACAAAAACATGAGAATGCTTCCTTCCTAGGCAAGCACATAACCCCAAACAGCACTTTTCACATTTGAACCAGCTTTTGGCACTGTAAAATTCACTCTCAAACACAGCCTTAATTGCTAATAGCTAGCTGCTAATATTAAGGTTTTTCTTCCAGATTTTCCATTGCTGATTGATGTAGGTGGCTTGATATATTTGCCTCAACTTTTTCGAATCAAAGCTAGCATTCTTCCTCTAATTTCCACTGTTTATATCGTTACATGGTTGCATAACCTCTATTACATCAATGCTCGAGATAAACAATGGCCCTAGTTTATTATTGATGTCTACCAAAAAAAAAAAGTTGTTCATTACTGATGCAACATGCAAAGGGAAGGGCTCTTAGAGTAAAGAATACATCTGGACGGGTTTGGCTACTTTACAACATAACTCCTTCCCTGTCTCATAATATTTCTCAACTGAAATATTTCTTATATAATGCTCTAGAAATGGCAAGAGCATCTCCTTTTGCTTTCACTGGGTAAAGCTCGGTACCTGCTTGCCAACTGTTTGACAACGATATCCATTCTTTTCTCCATTCCTCCACCTCAAAGTCCTTATTGTCCCTCAAGCTTTTTGACAAATAACTAAAATAGGTTGAAGCTCGTGGTAGATAGTAGCTTCCCAATAGCCCACTCCAGAACTTATTTGCTGGTGACAAGGAAAATTTCTTTGTTACATATGAGAGAGAGAGAGAGAGAGAGAGAGAGAGAGAGAGAGAGAGAGGGGAAAAGAAAAATGTGACAAAGTTTCAAGTTACATCATGTGACATTGAAATTAAGAGTACCATAATCATGAAGCTTGCTCTGGTTGGTTTTTGTGTTGTCAAACCACATAGTCACCTGTGTTCTTGCATTCCACTCATACTGAAAAAGAGAAAAAGAATTTTTATCAGTAATTTTTATATTACTTTATGTCTACCTGCTTTCCTAATGCGCAACTTGGGCTGAATTCTTGATGTTCAGCAGGGCAATAAAATGTTGACAAACCAAGCAGAAAAGACAAGGTGACCCTTCCCCCTTGGTCATACAGAAGGCATAAGCCTAAAATAGATTTATTCAAAGTGGGAAAAGGAAAATGTGTAGCTTAGCAGACCTCAAAATACTTGAATGTGTTGTTGCACCATGCTGATAAGTCTAAATTAATTGCAGATGGGGCGATATTACCCTCAAGAAAACTCTCATAACCAAAAAGCAATAGGCCAGAGACGGGCAAGTTTGTTCTCACCTGCCTCCTTTCCGTAGGATTAGCTGCCAGCTTTTTTGCACTTTCGAGCCAGGTTCCAAGTAAAAAGTTATCATCCGAAGCAAGAAGTACATCAATATCCTTTATGAGTTGAACAAAATTTCGACTATGGAGACTATGTGCTTTCACATCCCTCCCCTGGTAAGCTGTCACTGCATCCACATATACTTGGTTCGCTAGCTTGGACAGTACTTGCCGTGTTAAATCAACCAAGTCATATCTGTCGCAGTGTTAAGAATAGTTAGGAATGATCCAATGCTTTATTTATTTTGGAAAAATCCTATCATGAACATGATATGTTAAGTTCCTTTGCCAAAAAGATTAGTTGATAAAGAAATTGTATTTAACAAGCTCTGGAAGGAAAGTGAAAATAAATTGGTTACAATTTAGCATGCACGCTACGAAGTTAAGGAGAACAAAATAAAAACAAATATTTCGACCAGGGAACAAAGGTTTCATTCAAAAGAATTAGAGTTATCATGTGATTCATACAGGAAATAAGAGCAGTAGATGGAAAGAAAGCATATCACAACATAACTATTAGGTTTGCCTTTACCTATATGTTAGGCTTCCAGAAAGATCATTACCACCATCGAGGAATAGTCGTAAAGCATTGACCACCTCTTGTGTAGAATACCACAAATGTGCCTGAGGCAAATGAGCGCTGGTTTCTTGGAGTAAAACTCTTCTCTTTCTATCGAGCGCTAAGAGCATTTGCATCTGGTTTTGTTTGGGAATGTTAGATATGGGATTTGACGATGGATCCCAGTCAGGAAATTTGACTATAAAATCTGTGTTATGGTCCTGCGACAAGTTAAAAGTCCATATCATTCATAGTACTTTTGCTCTCGAGCAACAACCATAACCTGAGGGCATCAACCATATGCAACATAAAACTAATATGAAAAAGGAAGAATCTCTATCATCAATCCCAAGTTCAAACACATCAGTCATTTAAAACTTTATATAAAACAGTGAAAGATAACATGGGGACAAAATAGCATCTATCCAATAACTATACCATAAACCCCCTCTCTCTAGAGCAACAACCTGAGGTAACATAAAACTGATATGAAAAAGGAAGACTCTCTATCATTTAAACACATCAGTATTTAAAACTTTATGTAAAACAGTGAAGGATAACATGGGGACAAAATAGCGTCTCTCCAATAACTAATAAATGGATAAAAGCATGGCTCCCCCGCTCACCCCCCATTCTCAGTCTGTGTGATGCCATAAAAGTATCAGAATACTTGAGATAACCATTCCCAAAGGGCAGCATAATGATGCATCCCCTTCATAGTTTGACCTGTGTTCCAAGATTATGTTCCTAAGGAAATAAAAGTCATATAGGCACGGGATCAATTTTATCGAAAAACTCACAGCAATTCCATCTGTACAATTGTAAATTGTGTGGTGAAGAATTTCCCAAGCTGCCTCAACTTGATGAACTATTTTACCATAGCGTCTACGGGAATAGGTTTTTAGCCAATCCTGCAAAGACAAAAGAGTTAATTGCATGTGTACAGACAATAATTTCAGCAATCATCAACCAGCATAAGGCTGTTTACTCATCCTAATTACATCATGCACTTGCAGCATGCTGATTGTAGGTGAACATGAGTTGTTACCGTGTACACCTATGTCTGGGACTCCAGGTTGTAGTTGCAAATAGCCAATGTGAAACTACTTTATTCTAACTAGCATAGAAAACTAATATTTAGATTTATGCAATTAAAAAAGGAACTAAAAGCATCCAAAACCAATCGATTTATTGCATAGCATTTAAAAACTCATAATTACCTGAACTTGAACCTTTTCACTGCGAAATGCCATTTCAGACGTCAATTCGTAAATAACTGGATTGTGCTCAATTCCTTCCATGCACATGCCAACACCAACCTATTATAATATCGACAAGTTACTTGAGTGTGCCTCAAAATAAGTAATTTTCTATAAGATAAAAATATCAAATATGATTCTCATTCCCCGTCTTATTTTATAAAAATAAAAATAAAACTAAAACATTGGTCAGAGAGTCTTATTTATGGAGTGTGGATAGCAAGATACTGGCACTTTGAACTATAATTTTAAAAGAGAAGTCCTTCACGGTAATAGGACATGTGTACAAGGTATCTGGCATACCATAGTAGAATTTTCACTAGTTCGGGCATCAACTGGACCTGAAGAAACCACATCCAATATGCCATACATTTCAATGTTTCCACCAAAATTGTGCAAGAGACACCTAATGTACATTAGTATTTGGGCAAGTAAGAAACATTTTGACTACAGGTGTTGAAACATAAAGTAAAAGCGGATGCTAACAAATGAGTTAAGAGAGATGCATCTTGAGGATTAAACATCTCAATCAAGATGTAAATAACAGTTGACAAATTGAAGAGCCAATTACCAAATATAAGGAGTTCCATAAAACTGAGATGATGTTCTCCATATTGGTTTCACATCCGCAAATAGATCGAGAACTATCATTTTTCCAAACGGCACAGAATGTAGAAGAGCCTGCATTGTTCTTAAGTTGTTAAAGAACAATGGGAATAAACAATGGGGATTTTTGTGTGCATATAGTATGATAAAATCTGTATCTTTATTTACAATCTAAATGCCTACTTTCATTTGAGGTGGTTTCCAAAAAGAGGAGTCCGAATAGAAGAGCCAACCCTACAAAATGGCATAACTGTCAACTTTGAATAATTTTATCCATAACTGAGTAAAATTGCTCATATACAAAGTTCACAAACTCAATACACAGCGAACTGAGAATTGTCAAGGTCTGTAACTAATAAATTGGTCATGTTAGAAAAATATATATACATATACATATGCATATATGCGTATGTTAACAAATGGAGATAGTGCAGCTTGCAATTGAATTACAGCTGTGGCTAGTAAATCCTAGAAGGGAATCAAAATTTTCAATGAACACTGTATAGCAAATTGACAGGCAAATTTATCAACATGACGAATACCAGTTGTTGCCAAATTCATACATCATTGAAATCATTCAGGTCTTTCCGTTCAATATAGGATTATTAAGTATTAATTAAGTAATGAGTGGATAAGACAGAAACTATTAAATTCATTTTTAAGTAGGCTGGAAGCGGGAGGAGTGGTTTGAAGTTAGGAACATACTTGCATTAACCACACAGCATCCTTATCACCTTTGGACATTGCTTTATACACAGCAGCTCCAAGTGATGAGATATATGCTGGATCATTTGTAGGTGGAGAATTTTCATTGAAAGTATCACTGCATTAGGCATAGTATAATGTACATACTTAGCATGTAAGATTTGAACAAACTAATAATATGCAAGGAAGACTTGCACTTGTTTGGAAAGATAAATGTAAAAGAAGAGCTCTGTTTCAACTGTTTATAAAGATTAAAAAAGAAACAAACGGCCTGCTTAACACAGGACTGAAATTGCAGAACAGTTAGGCAATGTGGTTCAGAAAGCTCAAGGGATATGGCCTAGGCTTGAAGCTAGAACTTGCCCCAGAAAAGCAGATGCATTACCCTTTACCATGAAGCTGTGCCCAAAGAGGCATTACTAAGAAAAATATAATTCATTGAAAACCAGCAGCACTAGTTTCTTTAAATGAATAAATACTAAATGCAAAAAGGTAAAGTAGTTTGAGTTGGAAAATGAGATGTTTTAATATAGCATACTCCAAGATAAATAAATAATTAAAAAAAGAGAGAAATTACCAGTTATAGATGTCTGTCACATCCCCATATTCTGTAAAAGATAAATATGAAATGTAAACCATGAAAAATTATAATTATGACCAGGCATTAATCCGATATACTAAAAGCAATGTGCCTTACTTCAAACAAACATAAAATAAAACAAGAAACTGGAGACATCATGTTTAGGTCACGTCTGTCAAATCCTGCATGGGCAACTATCTATCTATGCACAAATGAACTTTAACATTATAATTTTGATCAAGCATATAAAAAAAAAGTGCTTTACTTGGAGAACTCAAACAAGTTTGAAAGCAACAGTACGTGTCTTATCTGAAAGGTTGATTGGAAATTGTATATTAATAACTCTGAAATTCTAAAAGAAAATCCAAGTTTCTCGAATCCTGGATGCCAATAGAGTGCTAAAATTAGAAATGGCAAGATGTGAGTTTTTGTGCTTTTTGGAAGTTGAACAGTTTGCCTTTTAGTGACGATCTACTGAGTCACCAGAGATGCACAAGTTGAAAAGAAAAGAAAATACAAGGATACACCTGCCCTCCCTTTTTGTTAAGCTAAATACATAAGATTAAGTTTTTGTTTTCCAGTGTGATGGCCGGGCTGGGGCGAAAAGGCAATAATGCCCCTGCACGCACGCAGCAAACTAATGGAAATAACTAATTGGATTTGATTGCTGACGACTTCAAGTGCGATGACGAAATTGAGAAAATTGAAATCGTGGTGACCAAAATTGTTTTTGGGCCTAAATCTAGTGACCAAAAATGTTTTTTACCCTAAATTCTATGGTAATATGCATCCGCATGTATACACACTTACACTAACAAGTTTACATAATGTCCATATGTAAGCTGAACATGCATGAACAAGGTTATGTGGAGATCAGATACATGTGTTTTTGCCAATTTTAGTAAACATTTTGACATAGTTCTTTCCTGCTATGAGCAGTCCTGCATAACAAGTTAAATATTTAAAAGATGCTACAGAAAACGATACAATCTTGGTTGATAATCTAATGGTTAAAAACTGTAGCAATTTTTTAATTTATAGCCAATGGACATGAAGCACACCTTCAACTTGTCGCCTAATAAAAGCCGTCCCGATTTCAACAAATAAAGTATCAGAAGGATCAAGAAGGTATGTACAGCACCAACGAGGATCACCGTTAACAGTGTTCCTAATCATAACAAAAAAAGTGGAAAATCTCAACAGAAACATATAGCATATCTGTTAAAATGTAAACTGTCTAGCTAATTTCAGATTAGTTACCAAGTTTTAGATCAGTTTATATTTAATCTGTTTTCAGTCCTA
The DNA here is from genome assembly GCF_902201215.1 of Prunus dulcis. NCBI lineage: Eukaryota > Viridiplantae > Streptophyta > Magnoliopsida > Rosales > Rosaceae > Prunus > Prunus dulcis. Next base: position 1,802,796 of record NC_047651.1, read on the forward strand.
TGTTAGCTGTGTGCCTTGTGCTTATATGCCAGGCTCATATCTTAAGTCTGTTATGATTTCCCAGCTGTTAGGACAGCTGTGTAATGCCATGTGTCATACTCACATTGGCCTACTTTTGCAATCCGTTAGATTTGAATCTAAGGCTGTAAGAGAGATCATGTAATTGTCATGAGAGAATATAAGCTCTGCTGCAATGTTTATGCAGAGCAAGAGAATTCAGTTAATACATTCAGAAAGGAAAACTGCTCTCTCTCTCTCTCTCTTTCTCTCTTTTCTCTCTGTGCAGATTTCTTGCTCCCTTCGCAATCCAAATATTCAACATGGTATCAGGTGCGCAGGTTGAATCTGGATAGTGGGAGTTGAAGCTGTGTGAGCTGAGTCTGGAAATCCAACGAGAAATTCCTACTCTCAGCTCATTGATTCTGGTCTAAGATGGCTGGGTCAGGAGGAAGTGATCTTAGAGCTCCAATATTCAATGGGGAGAACTATGAGTTTTGGAAGATTCGAATGAGAACAATTTTCAAATCTCATGGAATCTGGAATTTGGTTGAGAAAGGCCTTCTTATTCCAGATTCAAAAGCTGCTGAAGAAGAGTCATCAGATTCAGAGATGGTGTCCTTGTTGATGAAGGATGCTAAGGCACTTGGTATTATCCAAGGTGCTGTTTCAGATGACATCTTCCCCAGAATCTCAAATGAAGAAACCTCAAAAGGTGCTTGGGATATCTTGCATCAGGAGTTTCATGGTGATAAGCAAGTTAGATCCATCATGCTGCAGGGTCTGCGCCGAGATTTTGAGTACACCAGGATGAGAGATGATGAGATCCTGTCTGGATACATCACTCGGCTACTTGAGCTTGTGAATCAGATGAAGGGATATGGAGAAGATCTGACCAAAGGGAGGATAGTTCAAAAACTGCTAATAAGCCTAACCAAGGAGTTTGATCCAGTCTGTTATGTGATTGAACAAACTAGGGACATTGAAACTATTGAAGTGCAAGAGGTGATTGCTGCATTGAGGGGTTTTGCTCAGCGCCTTGATAGGCATGCTGAGAACACCACTGAGAAAGCCTTCAGCAGCATGAGCATAAATCAAAAGGGATCACAATCCAATTCTGGTGTTGGTAATAATAAATCAAAGAAGAGCTGGAAATCGAAGGGTAAGAAATGGGATTCAAAACCTCAAAATAGTGGCAACCAAAGTGGAAAGCATGAACCAGGGGAAAAATCTGATCAAGCAAAAGGAAAATGCAAGCATTGTGATAAGCTTCACTATGGAGAATGTTGGTTTAAAGGAAAACCAAAGTGCTATGGGTGCAATCGTTTTGGACATCTCATTAAAGACTGTGAACAATCAAATAAGACTGAGAAACTTGCAAACGTGGCTAGCAAGGTAACAGAACCTGCTACTATGTTCTATGCTTGTCATTCAGCTTCTATTGAAAAAAATATGAATGTGTGGTATGTGGATAGTGCTTGTAGTAATCATATGACTGCTCATGAGTCCTTACTTATTGATATTGATAGAAATGTGAACTGTAAAGTTAAGATGGGCACTGGTGACTTTGTACAATCAATAGGCAAAGGTACTTTGACTATAGATGTGCAAGGGGTTACTAGATTCATTAGAGAAGTCATGATTGTACCTGGACTGGATGAGAATCTGTTGAGTGTAGGACAGATGATTGAGCATGGGCATTGGTTGGTGTTTGGAGATAATGAGGTTGACATTTATGAAGATAAGCAACTGCAAGAGCTAATTGCAAGGGTTCAAATGAAAGGGAACAGATGTTTTCCCTTAGATCTTAAATATGTCAATCCTCCTGTGGCAAATAGAGCAACAATTGGAGATCCATCTTGCTTGTGGCACAGAAGATTTGGGCATCTAAACTACTGCAGTTTGAGACTCTTACAAGAGAAAGACATGGTTCAGGGTCTACCTAAGTTACAAGAATCTGAGAAGACTTGCTCGGGTTGTGCTATAGGCAAGAGTCACAGAAGTTCATTTGATAAAGAAATAACTTGGAGAGCCTCTCAACCACTTGAACTGATCCACTCTGATATCTGTGGTCCAATGCAGTCTATCACACTTGGAGGGAATAGATACTTTCTCACCTTCATTGATGATCACACTAGAATGTGCTGGGTGTTTTTCTTGCAGCAAAAGTCTCATGCATTCAACATATTCAAGAGGTTCAAAAACATGGTTGAGTTGCAAAGTGGTTATCAAATTAAGAAGCTAAGAAGTGATAGAGGTGGAGAATATACATCTTTGGAATTTTCAAAGTTTTGTGAAGAAATGGGATTAGAAAGGCAACTAACTATTGCCTACTCTCCACAACAGAATGGAGTTGCAGAGAGAAAGAATCGTACTGTGATGGAAATGGCAAGAACAATGATGCATGAGAAGAAAATCCCTTTGAAATTTTGGGCAGAAGCTGTCAATACAGCAGTATACCTGCAAAACAGAAGTCCAACGAGTGCTCTGGATAATACAACTCCATTTGAGAAGTTCAGTGGGAGAAAACCAGGTGTCAAGCACTTGAGAATATTTGGTTCTCTGTGCTACATCCATATTCCTTCTCAGAAAAGACACAAGCTAGAAGAAACTGGAATGAAGGGAGTATTTCTAGGATATGGGATTTGTGAGAAAGGGTATAGAGTTTTTAATCTAGAAACTAAAAAGATTGAACTCTCAAGGAGCATTATCTTTGATGAGAAAACAATGTGGAATTGGGAATTGAATGAAGAAGTTCAAGTGACTATTCCATGGCATGAAGAAGAAAGTTCAAGAATATCAGATATTGATTCATATCCTGATGAATCACTTCAGTCGAGTCAATCTCCTCAGAGACCACAAGTGGCTAATGATCTGCAAACCACTCTGGAATCAGCTACTCATGATTCATCAGTTTCAATCTCTGAAACTTTTGATCATACTCCACAAAAATGGAAGAACTTAAGTGAGGTCTATGCTCAATGTAATCTGAGCATTATTGAACCAGAGAGTTACCATGAAGCAGCCAAAGATGAAGCTTGGAACAAAGCTATGACTGAAGAGATATCAATGATAGAGAAGAACTCCACTTGGAAATTGGTTGATAGACCAGGCAGCAAACCAATTGTGGGAGTAAAGTGGATATATAAAACTAAACTAAATCTTGATGGCTCCATTCAAAAACACAAGGCAAGACTTGTAGCCAAGGGTTACACACAAAAACCAGGGATTGATTTCAATGAAACCTTTGCTCCAGTAGCAAGGTTAGACACTATTAGAACTCTCATTGCACTAGCTGCACAGAAAGGCTGGAAATTATGGCAATTGGATGTCAAATCAGCTTTCTTAAATGGTGTTCTTGAAGAGGAAGTCTATGTGGATCAACCTGAAGGCTTTGTGATTAAAGGAGCTGAGGATAAGGTGTACAGACTAAGGAAAGCTCTCTATGGACTAAAGCAGGCTCCAAGGGCCTGGTACAGTGAGATCGACACTTACTTATATCAGTGTGGTTTTCACAGAAGTCCAAGTGAAGCAACCCTCTATGTGAGAACCAAGGAAGGTGTGGGAACATTAATTATATCAATCTATGTAGATGACATAGTATATACTGGAAGCAGTGATGAATTGGTGAAAGAATTCAAAGCTGAAATGATGTGCAAGTATGAGATGTCTGACTTGGGTTTACTCCACCATTTTCTTGGTATGGGAGTAACACAAACTGAAGGGAGCATCTTCATTCATCAAAAGAAGTATGCTCTCACTCTCTTAGATAAATTTGGTCTTAAAGACTGCAAGTCAGTAAGCACTCCATTAGTAGCCACTGATAAATTGAAAAGAGAGGATGGTAGTGATCCTGCAGATGAAAGTCTGTTCAGGAAAATTGTTGGCAGCCTGCTGTACCTCACTGCAACCAGGCCAGACATCATGTTCTCTGCTTGCCTGCTTGCAAGATTCATGCACAATCCTTCTAAGATGCACTATGGGGCAGCTAAAAGGGTTCTAAGGTACATACAAGGCACAATTGACTATGGAATTGAGTATGTGACTGGAAAATCTGCTCTCTTAGTTGGCTACTGTGACAGTGACTGGAGTGGATCTGAGGAAGACATGAAAAGCACTTCTGGATATGCTTTTTCATTTGGAAGTGGAGCTTTTTCATGGGCATCTGTCAAACAACACAGTGTTGCACTCTCTACTGCAGAGGCAGAGTATGTGAGTGCAGCAGAAGCTACATCTCAAGCCATTTGGCTCAGGTTTGTTCTTGAAGATTTTGGGGAAGAACAGACCACTGCAACTACTGTGTTTTGTGACAACACCTCAGCCATAGCAATGGCTAAAAATCCAGTTTTTCATCAACGAAGCAAGCATATTAAAAGGAAGTTCCATTTTATTAGAGATGCAATTCAAGAAGATGTGATTGAACTGCTCTACTGCAAGGGAGAAGAGCAGATTGCTGATATCTTCACCAAAGCTCTTCCCAAAGACAGGTTTGATTATTTGAGAAGAATGCTTGGAGTGAAATCAGCTAACACTTTAGAAGGGAGTGTTAAAATGTAAACTGTCTAGCTAATTTCAGATTAGTTACCAAGTTTTAGATCAGTTTATATTTAATCTGTTTTCAGTCCTATGTTAGCTGTGTGCCTTGTGCTTATATGCCAGGCTCATATCTTAAGTCTGTTATGATTTCCCAGCTGTTAGGACAGCTGTGTAATGCCATGTGTCATACTCACATAGGCCTACTCTTGCAATCCGTTAGATTTGAATCTAAGGCTGTAAGAGAGATCATGTAATTGTCATGAGAGAATATAAGCTCTGCTGCAATGTTTATGCAGAGCAAGAGAATTCAGTTAATATATTCAGAAAGGCAAACTGCTATCTCTCTCTCTCTTTCTCTCTTTTCTCTCTGTGCAGATTTCTTGCTCCCTTCGCAATCCAAATATTCAACAATATCTTCTTCCAAAATATAGTACATCAAGAAAGGGAAGTTTTTCCAACTTCAAACATGGAAGTCAAAATGAGGGTTTTGTATGAAATGCAGATCCTGATGTTAGTTGTTCCAACCATGTCATGTGATGTGATTCGAAGTAATTGTAGGAATTCAGAGACCTTCAAGTCACACAAAGCTATGCAATATGGGGCCTATATAAAGTGACATCATGATAGCACTTGTGTAAAGTAAAACATCGCATACCAGTCTCCAAGTCTGGTTATATTTGCTGAAGGATATATCTTCTTCAAAGCTGCTGGAACATTTCCAGAGAAAGATGGTAACACTGGAGCAAAGAAGAGATTACACATGAGCAGCCATATTATCTAAATGACTTTGTGGTCTGTGTCTACATAGTCCTCTTTAAACACAATACTTGTTTAAAGAGACATGTAAAATAGTGTGTCACTGGTGTTGAGAGCATCAATTGAAAAAAAATTATCTTTGAGGGTAATTTCCTATTTTCCCATAGAGAACTTTCATCACCTGGAGTCATGCCTAGCTCTAGCATCCTAGTTAGTATCTGTTTCTGCAAAACCAATTGTTGATCTAACCAATTCTGTGATAAAGGCCCGCCCCACCTGTGATAAGAATACTGTCAGCTTCTTTTAACCAAGAACACACAATGAGGTGCACAAGCAACATCCACACGATGAGTAAAAGAATCTTATATATATGACAGATTTTAATATCAGCCCCACTTACGCATGTAAATTTCCCATGCGAGCCCATGCAAGGAAGGCAGGTCCACCAAAGAAATCATTCAAATCTTCCTTACTAATATTGAAATCCTACAACAAGAATATTCTAGTCAAAGGTATTTAAGCCTAATGACAAGAATGATGAGCCGACAAAATTGTGTTTATGTACTTGGAAAGCATATGTGCATTGTTTAGACAAGGCAAAAACTTTAACAGAAGATAAAATTAATTCTGAGATCACACAATTATCATCTGCCACTATAGAACATCTGCCATTATAGAGTTAGAAAACTCTGTTTCAGCCACAGAAGCATCTGTCAGATAGGAAATTATATTATAAACATCCAATGGCTTATACAAGGCTATGTTCAGAAACTTAGAACCAGAAATGCTTATTAGTTTTGGGAGTTCACTTCTGTTTTGTATTCTAGCTGTGTTGCAAAAACATTATGAGCACAGAACAAAACGAACATATGTGCAATACATTGTAGCTTAACAGACAAACGTAAGCTTTCGTGTCTCTTGGGTTGAACATTCAAGGTTTTATGTTGCATTTTTTTTATAAATAGAAGCCATGTGCTAATTAAGAAACTCGTGTTCCCATAATCAAGTTATAAAACTTGTTAAAAGTAGCAACATGATGCAAGATATAAAATGTAGAGGCCTAGAATATGATGAACGCCTTTATATATGTAAGATCAATTATCATTTACCATGAAAACTTTCTGCCAAATTGATTCTTGCCCTGTGAATGCTAAAGGCAGGTTAATCCCCTGAAGAGCCATCCAGTCTATTTCTTTCTGCCATCTTTCCCAATCCCACCAAACAAAGGAATCTGCAAAAATGTGCAATATCACATAAGGTAATTGATTTTCCAATGCCAAGAACATATCACCTATTTTAGAGTATTAAATTTGAAGTCAATTTTTAATGCAAATTAAGTAGACTTTCTTAGTTTCTTAATTCACTTTTCATCACTTTTTTTTTTTGGTTTTATTCTCAAACTCAGTGAGGCTTGAGCCATGAAAACAACCTCTCTGGAAACAAGGGTATGGCTGCGTATGTCTTGCCTGCTTAGACTCTGCATTAGCAGGAGCCTCGTGCATCAGCTGCCTTTTTTTACTCTAAATGACCCAAAACCACAGTACAACAATATATAGACAATCTGATTGAAGTGAAAAAAAGATACAAAGAGTCATTACTCACAGCTGGATGTGACAACGTTTTGGTAATAGTTCCATGGGATTGGTCGTTGAATTTTCAATCCCTCATCTCTTACACGAGGCAGTGATCCTGGTTTCGGTATGGAAACTACCTGAGCACCGCCAGTCTTGTCCCAAGAAACATGAGCACCACACCAATACTTCAAATACCAATGAAGTCCAGATGCAATTTCAACTGCTGTGGTCCCTTTAATCCTAGAAGCGAACCAAACATTTCATAAAAGTTACAATTTACGATAGAATCACGTTCTCTTTTTTTATCTTTCTGTTCTCTTTTATCTTCCTTGATATCTTAAAGTCTTTGAGTTTTAGGCTATCTAGCTCTTGAAATCAATTTATCCTTGAACACTTAATAGGAGATAAACAATAGATTCATATTGCCAATGCAACCAATTTAAAATATGACAGCTAAGGAACCAGTGAAAAATGAAAATGTTTAGTCACAAAGTGTTAATCCCATTTGTAATTGGCTCTGATGTATTCTTATGGAATAGAAAGTAACGGTTGATGAAATTTTAATTTCATAAGAAATTTAAAATAGATAAGATCAAATCAAATTTCAAGCAATGCTGAATCAATATTGAACAAGTTCAGAACAATGTTGAGAGCCAAGTATAACCTTCCACAATACCTCCTTGCTATAAATTCAAAGAAAGGAATGACAAGAGCTACATTGTTAAACTTTTCCAAGTTCAAAAGTTTTGTTGGTTACAAGTTTTACAACAAATTGAAGACAAAATATAAGCCTAAAATTCATATGCAAGCACATCAGCATAAACCAGAAATTTTTAAGATAAAAAATGGGCAAATACTAAGCTTATTATTTGTAAAGGAAAATTTAAAGAAACATTATAGAAAATGCATTGTAGGTAATACTTTTCTAAAAGTTTATTTTAAAACTGAAAAAGAAGAAAAAAGTTACTATATTTGGCAAGACTAATATTCAACATACTGTATCTCAGGACCCTGTCTGCTTGACAGGTTGTTATTGTTTAACAAAAAGCAACTCTGTCCACCACAAGCCTCCTGATATACAAATTTCAAACAGTCAGAATGTTTATTAGATCAAACATTTTACTGAAGTCAACGATGAATAAAAGGAATGAAGACCAAAAAAAAAAAAAATTCAAATATATATATATGGAAGACTGCATTTCCAAGCAGAAGTTGCGGGCAATCAAGCATCAGAACATAAAGCAGTCTAAAGGAGGGCAAGTAGCTATATAGAAGTAAACAACCTCAAACACGTATAAATGATAAAATTATTATATCTACAATAGTCATTTCAACCATGAATGATGAAAACTCTAGTTTATAATTTCATATTTTTCTATCTTTTCTCAACAAGCAAAGATATAGTACCGCCATATAGAGATGGATCATAAACTGAACAATACATACACTGATACACATACTAACTTTTTGAAGACTATGTTTAGCCCCCTTTAACGAAACATCTAAAGTTAAACGTTCTACTTCTTGTTTTCGTTTGCTGCCTATGTGATCAAGGAACATCCAACCAGTCTAGAATATTTGAAAAGAAACTGGATAAGCAAACAGAAAATATAGATAAAACGTCATAATTGAAGAAAATCCAGTCGGAAAGAAGCAGTAATTAAGCAGAAACTGAAGTACAGACCAAATTTGATCAAAAATTAAAACACAAAATATATGACTTACCTTGGTGACAATCTTGAATATAAAGGTGGTAATGTAAATTATAGAAATGCCCAATTGAAATGAAGCACTTATAAAACAAAACAGAAAGTCAAACCCAGAATCCAATGTTAAACGATTGAAAAATAAATAAATAAAAGAGAAAAAGGATGGTACTTTGCTGACAATCTTGAAGTCGAAACTGTCTACATGGGTAGGAAGCAATCTTTTGAGAACAGCTTTAGCTGCAGCTTCTTGAACTGAAGCAGGCGGCCGTTTGGAGTCGAGACGACGCAGCAAAGCCTCAACTGCTTGTGGTTCTGATAGAGCTACTATTGGTACAAGCACAAGAATCAAAATCAGCAACTGGGTTTTGAAATTGGGCATGGTTTGGTTGCTCTGGTTGTGCTTCAGAGGGTAGAGTGGGTGATCAACGGCTCAATTTTGTAAAATTTCCTTTTGGTTGCTAAAACCAGAGTAATTTACTGATGTCCATGAATTTACTGCCTAAAATCTACATTCACTCTTCAGAATCAACTCTACTGATTACATAAGATTTCTTTTGGTCAATATTTTATGCTTCAGCTAATATGGATCATCGTTTATAAAAAGGCTCCTTTTGTTTTTTTCATTGTTTCCACATGGAGGTTTCATGCTGACAGTACCACATAACTTTTTTCAGTGTGTAATTTCTCCTTTCTTTTTTTTCTTCCGCCCATTTTTTAAAGAAATTTTTAGTGTGATGGTTATGTAGTTTTATTAGGGTTGATAGATATAACATGATATAATATGAGTGAAATGGTATCATAACGTGATAATGTGACTGTCACACTCAAAGATCGCTCACTTTTTTCTTTTTCTTTTTTTCACATTTTCTCATTAAAACCTTCAATTCTTTTTCGATTTAAAGTGACATTAGAGATTTTGAAGAGTATTCTTTTGGAATTTTATATCTTCTATAATTATATTCACACCCTTCTAATGGTAGTGTTGACCTCAAAATCTAATCGCCCCATTGGGTTATTGCCATGTCATCAGTCAAACAATATGGGGTATAATATTCATTCTCTAAAAGAAATATTTATAATACAAGTGTGTAAACCCTAGTAGGTTTATATAAGAAAACAAATAAACTCCTAATTACACAAGATTTGTATAAAAGAGAAAGAAATAAAATCATAATAGAATTGGAAATAAATCTCTTAATAGAATTAGAATCTCGCTAACACTCCCCGTCAAGTTGGAGTAAAGATGTCAAACATGCCCAACTTTTCAAATGAGTTGAGAAAGACAGTAGTAGGCACAGCTTTTGTAAGAATATATGATAGCTGATACTCGGATAATATGAACGAAAAAGAAATCATATCAACATGCAACTTTTCTTTAATAAAATGCCGATCAACCTACACATGCTTTGTACGATCATGTTGCACATGGTTATGAGCAATTACAATTGCAGCTTTATTATCACAATACAAGTCCATGGGTTTCTGGGCCAAGATCTCCCAACAATCTCCTTAACCATAGTGACTCACACACACCTTGAGCCATCCCACGAAACTCGGCTTCGACACTAGACCGAGACACCACTTTTTGCTTTTTACTCCTCTAAGTAACAAGATTACCACCAACAAATGTGAAATACCATGACATAGAACCTATATTAGTGACTGAACCAGCCCTATCGGCATTTGTATACTCTTTCACATCTGTATAACCATGCTTGAAAAACATTAACCCCTTGCCAGGAATTACTTTCAAATACCTCAAAATATGCATCACAGCACCCATTTGATCTTCAATAGGAGAATGCATAAACTGACTCACTACACTCACTACATATGCAATATCAGGACGTGTATGAGCTAAATAAATCAATTTCTCCACAAGTCGATAATGCTCTTTGTCAGTAGGGAATTGATCAGGATATAACCCCAACTTATGATTTTGTTCACTAGATGTATCAATTGGTTTACAATCCAACATTCCAGTCTTTGCAAATAAATCCAAAACATACTTCCTTTGGGACAGAAAGATACCATGCTTGGATCTGGCAACTTCAATCCCAAGAAAGTACTTCAAGTCACCCAATGACTTCATCTCAAACTCGGAAGCCAGATATTTCTGAAGATTTTGTATTTCTGCCTGATCATCTCCAGTCACAATCATATCATCAATATAAATAATTAAATCTGTCAATTTACCTTTATGACGCTTTAGAAACAAAGTATAGTCCAAGTTACTCTATACATACCTAAATTTCTTCATAAATGCAACAAACCTACCAAACCATGCTCTTGGAGAGTGCTTTAATTCATATAAAGATTTCCGCAACTTACAAACCACACCCTCCTTGGAGGTCACACAAAAACCAGGAGGAAGATCCATGTATATTTCTTCATTGAGGTCACCATGTAGGAACACATTTTTGACATCAAACTGTAACAAGGGCCAGTCACGATTAGTAGCTAGGGACAAAAGTACACGCATAGTATTGAGCTTTGCTATGGGAGCAAAGGTCTCTAAGTAATCAACTCCATAGGTTTGAGTATAACCATTTGCTACCAATCTAGCCTTGTAAAGGTCAATGAAACTGTCAGCTTTATGCTTTAAAGTAAACATTCATTTGCACCCAACAACTTTCTTCCCTCCTGGTCAAAGGACTAAATCCCAAGTTTCATTCTTGTTCAAAGCGTTCATAGTCTTATGCTTGTAATTGAGCATTGACAATCCGTAAAGACTGGCATACACTATATCTACTTAACATGGAGGATGACTGGTCTTAAGTAATTTGTGTAGAGACACTAAGATGAGTGTATGAGTGTTCGCTAGAGAGTGAACATGATCAACTGAGAGATCTTGTAAGAACCCAAAACAAAATATCTAAAAAGAAAGAAAATATATAAAAAGTAAAGAAAATATCTTTTAGCGAAAAGACAATTTTGCCCTTACATTATTTAATAGGGGAAAAGTTGACTTTTTGATCGGGAAAGAATTTGGTAATTTCGATTACGCCGTTGCGTAGAGCACGGCGAAACGAGTCCGTAGACACGGAGTAGACCCGAATCGGAGTTGTAACGAAGGAGTTATGGTCAAAAGAGTCTCAGTGGCAGAACCGTAAATATTTCGAAGTTCGGTTTTTATAAACCCAGCTGCACTCTCTCGAACCATCTCGACCAGCCGACTTTAGACAGCGATTTCTCCCAACTCAGGCCACCGTTTCAGAGGATACCGGTTCCAAACGAACCACCTCACTTCCCTCTATCAGCCCTGCCCCTCCTCAGCCTCCATCCGCCACTGTAGTAGCCGGGAACTGCCACGAAACAGGCCGGGTCCGACAGTTTTTTCGAAAATTTGTGGGAGCTCGTTCTCCTTCGTTTCTCAACCAAATCGATCGAGTAAGGTATGGTTTCTCAGATATTTTTCGTGTTCTAGCTGATGGGTATATGAGCTTCGATCGATTTTAGCGTTAAGGGGTTAAATTTTCGACTTGAAGTTTGGCCGAAACTTCGGCCCTTCGAAACTACCATTTCCGGTCACTTTTTGGGGGTAGTCCAAGAACAAAAGTGACTCCAAATGGGGTGTTTTACCTAGGGTAGGAGTTTGGAGTCTCGGTTCCACGATTTTTCGGCACACCCGAATCGCTTTGGACACCCGATCTGCCCCGCGCGTGTGGCAGCGCGTGGGTCAGGGTGGTGGCATGGTTCTGGCCAGTTTTGAGGTCCTCGTGTCGTCACGAGTACGTGGGATTTCGCGGATCTCAATTCGGAGTCCGTTTGAGCCCCGAACGATTTTCCATATCGCGCAATGCAGTGTCATGTGATCGTTGGATTCTGAATTTTGGAGGTCGGTCTACGTGACTTCAGGATCGCGTAGGATTCGACGGATTGCGAAAGTCCCGGATACTCCGGAATCGCGAACCCTGGGTCTAGGGTTAGGGTTTTAAGCGATAACGCGATTTTGGCCAATCCGACCGTCCGTTTCGGGCCAAATTCGCAGAACATGGTTCCCGTCCTATGAGAAATCTTCAGGGAAGTCCAGATTGGCCATCGGAGATCGTGGACCCCACGGGTCCCGGGTCGGCCGATCTGACAGTTATCGCTTAGCTGAGTATCGGACCTCCCAAAAACTAGTCCAACTGTCCGAAAAGGCTAATGTGGGCATAGAAATATTTTGAATTGAAAAGCACGTATTTCTAGGAGCCGGGGGCAGGGTGTTTAGTTGAAATTCGTTTTATTTCAGCAGTTTATTAATTTAATCTTTCGGGGTAATCAGGCACCAGGAGCTCGGCAGAAGAGCAAAAGAGATCTTCGAGGGGTCGAAGTAGCTCGGACCATCTGTGAGTGGACCTTCTTTCCTAAATCAGATTTCATAAATGTTTTGATGTGTTTATATATAAATAAGTCCTATAAATGAGTTTATATTGATTTTATATAAATAAGTTTTCAGAATGAATTTATTTGAATAAGTTTCTTTATTTAGTCTTTGAGTAAGTTTTATTACGATTTCGAACATGATCAGTGCAGTAACAGTTCTATAAGTCGGTGCTGCTTATTTACCAGTTACAGAAACAGAGTTTGAGTTTTGAATCAGTTAAGACCGCAGCACGACTTGAGTTTTACAGTTATTATTCAGATATTTCTTTTTAAAAGGACATTATTTTAAAACCACCTCGCACCCGTTTTTCTTTATGGTGATTACCCAGAGTCGGACCGATGTCTACGGACATCCAGTCTGATTATAGTTCAGTCAGTGCACTTGACTTTGCCTCACGAGTTACGGGGACGCTCGGACCGTGAGTGCCGGAATTTGCGGCTCGGCAGACTTGGTGTCCCGAGACCTGCCAGGATTGCGGCTCGGCTGACTTTATGTCCCCGAGACCCGCCAGGATTGCGGATCAGGCTGACTACGGTCCCCTGCATCCTGCCAGAGCGACTCGAGTTGACTTGGTGTCATCGAGAAATCTGCCGGCGGGACAGGCTGATCATAGTCCCCTGATTTCGCCAGTTTGCGGCTCGGGTAAGTCTGTGTGGCGCCCGAGACCTGCCAGGGAATTGACGGAAATGACAGGGGTACATACTGGTGGTATTTTCAAAGGATTCTGAGTTTCTTTATTAAATGTTGATTTTCAGCCATTATAAATCAGTTTTTCTGATTTTTTTTGGACATAGATCCCTTTATATTTATTCAGTTATGAAAGGTCTAAGTACAGAGTTTTTATACGCGTTTGACTTCAGTACTTTTATGAAAGCTTTGAATTCAGTGGTTTTTGTATGAAACTTTCGAGCTTGAATATGACTGATATAGAATGCCTTGAATTGACTATGCGTGATGTAGAAAGTAAGTATTCAGTTTTATTTACTTAAATTTCTTTTTTACAATGGGGGATATTATGTTTATGAGAATTATTTTTGAAGAACATTATTTTGGTCCACTCACATTTTCAACTTGTTTTTCGCCCCCAGGCCGTAGAAGTACGCTGGATCCACCACCGGGCCAATTATAGTTTCCGCGCCAAGGTAAAGTTTTGCAGAAAATCCTTGCAACCTTGAAAACCCTAGAAAATGCTCTGATATCATGTTGAACATAAGGAACTGAGGTTGGAATCTGTTTGTTGACTTAGTCTGGTTGTTGGTAGGGTTTTTGAGATTGTTCGACAGGTGAAAATTTTGGGATAAGTCAAAAATACAGGGGAGACTCTGCCTAATTTTCGGCAGAAGTCTAAGGCAATTTTAAGAAAAAGTTGAAGTAAGAAGGGTAAAAAGGACAATTGTGCCCGACATTCGCCAGGTGTCGGACACGCACAGGACTTGGCTCGAATTTCAAAGTGGAAATTGGGTTGGGTCCTGTCAGATCTTGTATGGAAGTTTTACTTACATGTCAAATAAGATCTCTATAGTTGCAATAACGTAAGTTAGTCTTTGACCCAATGCACCAAGATTGTCTTATGGAAGCATTGTGGACCTTAGATCATACTAAATAGTTGAGTTCTCTTGAGGACATGACTCTATGGTATGGTTGGGGTTCATGATCAATCCATGGAGGTAGGTGCATGTAGAATGAAGGATCTCCACCTTCAATAAAGAGGGAGAATGCTCTAGCGAAATGATTTGGAAGTCTTTGACCAAATAATTAAGTATGATCGATAGTAGAGATTTCGATCATGCTCTTATGAATCATATAAGGATAAAAGTTCACATTAGAGCCCGAATCTCGAAATTACTGTGAATGATCTCCAAGGCAAACTCTAAACCTTATTGCCCACATACAAGTGTGGGAAAGAAATACCACTGGAGAAATAAGCATAGAAAGAAACTCGAAGTCATACAACAAACAACCAAGCCAAATTTGTGCATCTTTACCATGGTCATGAAAGTGAAACCTTCCAATCAAACGAGAAGGGAGGGACGGTTACATTTATTTATTTTATTATAACCTATTAAGTATTTTCATCTATCTCATTTGTGCCTTTTACAATCTCTTTTAGTTGATTGCATAAAATCTTCCTAGAATACTTTTATTATCACTTTTGAATTATCCTTTCAAATTACATCCCCATTTAAGTTTCTTCATTGGAAGAAAAAAAATCTTATAGAGGATTCTTATTTAATGTCCCCAATTCAATAATGGCTTTATTAATTCATCTTGGGCCAAGCTGAGTGATCCTCAATCCTTAGCAGAACTTGGGATTTTATATTTCAAATCAGGTCTTGACTAATCATGAAACCCTGAATCAATAAGGCATGCAAAATCTGGCTCCAAACAGTTACATAGTAAAAGTTTTTCTGATTTAGTAATCAAGACAAGTTTAATGCAATGTAATCATGAAATGGTTTGTATATCCAACGAAAATTTCCTAAAGTGATTGAGGTCAAGTCCTTCTTAGGTTCAAAATGAAGTGCCACATTTGAGAGAACTGAGTGTTTATGTATAAGGATGACAACATATGATCAAATTATGTGTACAATCATAGCCAGGGATGGATCCACATAGAAGCAACATGAGTCAATTGCAAGCCCGATATCCACCATGGGAGGCCAAGAAGTTGACCCCTGCAAATTGCCCAGAACTTGCTTGATGAAATGCCCCAAAGAAGGCACAACACAGCAGCGAGGTGCGTGTGGCACCCAACACTTTTTTCGTGCAACTTAAGTTTTATTTTTATTATTTTAAAATAAATATTTTTATTTTTTATTTTTTATAACCTGACCAAAATTTTAAATATAAAAAAAAAAAGAGGCAGCAATTGCTACCCCGATAAAAGTAATTTGGGGATGGGTTTTTTTAAACACAGTTCTCTCATTCAAACCCTCAATCCTCAACCCCAACCCCAACCCCTAATTCTACCCAACCATCATCCAATTTGACAATCTCCTCATCTAGTGGCGACAACAAAGAAGAAAGTTATCCCCAAATTCAATTTGGTTTGCTCAAAATTGAAAGCATGTTATCATATTTCCTAATCTTTTTATCCTTTGATGAGATTGATTAATGTGTTGATTAGTTTCAATATATTAGAGTTTTTGATTAATTAAAATACGATTAACTACAATAAACCCCCCAAACTATAGGGGTCATTACAAACTCATACCCAACGTTTATTGACCTGTTTCACCAGTACACAAACTTCATGGAATCTTTCAAAATACACCATCCGTTAGGAAAATTGTTAAAAAATTTGTTAACTGATGATGTGGCAAAATTGGATTCCATTTTTAACCTGATGTGACATCCACATAGATTAAAAAACTAATAAAAAAATTCTTCTTTTTTGAATGAATAAATTTTTAAAATAACATAACATAAAAATTAATAAAACAATAAAGGATAAATAAAAATAAAAACTAAACTCATCTTTCTTCCTAATCTTCTTCCCCGCCAACAACCACCTTCATCCCATCCACATCCCATCCCCGTCCCCACAATAAGGGTGACCTTCCTCAATCCCTGCGACTTCGTCCTCTCAATCCAACGATCCAGATCTGTCACCATCCTCATCAAGGCTGGTGCTCCGATCGATCACACCATCACTGCCCTCTCCGCCCACAAAAACAAACCACTCATAGAACCTAGAACCCAACTTCCAAAATCCCACCACCATTTCATACCACACTCCAATGCCAACCATTGCCCAATGACCCCATCGCACCCCAGATTTGAAACCCATCCCCTTCATCAATCCCGCTCTCTCTCACATAAAGGAATTCGGAAAATCAAGCCAACTCGATTAAAATATAAGCCCTACCAAACAAAAACAATCTTATACTCATATTTGGGTTGTTTGTGCAGAGACGGAGAGAGGATTCAAATATGAGTTCTTTTATTCATCTAATTTTGAATTTAATTAAATTTTCATTTTGAATTCTGTTTCAATAGGAATGAATTTTGATTTGTTTCTCTTTGCATTTGGATGGTCTTAGTCTAACTATGGGGTTGGGTTCTATTCTGTGTGTGCAGTGACGAAGAGAGAGAGAGAGAGAGAGAGAGAGAGAGAGAGAGAGAGAGAGAGAGAGAGATTCTCTTTGCATTTGGATGGTCTTAGTCTAACTATGGGGTTGGGTTATATTCTGTGTGTGCAGTGACGAAGAGAGAGAGAGAGGGAAACCCAGCTTCATCGCCCAACCTCCCCCATCCCTGGACCCATCTAAACCCCTCTCTCTTTCTCTTTCTCCCCAAAATTTATCACGACAGCCAACCCCAAAACCCATCTCCCTCCTACGGAGAATCCAACCGAACCACAATTATCACCTTCACATCACCCAAAAAAAATACCCATATGGCTCCCACATGCCATCCTTTATGATATTCCCAGATTCAACCTCCACCCCAGATTCAGATATGGGTTTCTATGGAGTGACGAAGGAGAGGAAGAGAGGAAGAGAGAGAGAGAGAGAGAGAGAGAGAGAGAGAGAGAGAGAGAGAGAAAGAGATAGGGAGAGAATGGGTTAGCAGGGGGTTGGTGGGATGGTTCGGGGGTCTGTTGGGCTGATGAATGCTGTGTGTTGGGGGGGTGTCGTTTGGGATGATGGGGCATGGAGGAGGTTGCGATGTGGGTGGGGTTGGGTATAGCTGGGTTTTTATTTTCTTTTTTGTCAATTTTTTAGTTTTTTTGTTATTTTATTATTTACGCTTTTGTTTTAAACCATTAGGGTTTAGGGGCTGTGTTTATTTATTTATTATTTTAAATTTTGGTTTTTGGTTTTAGCCTTAAATTTATAAATATTTTTATGAATTGTGCTTTCAATTTATTAATTTTTTGTGCCACATCAGCTTAAAATTAAAACCTTGTTTTGTCACATTAGCAGTTAACATTATTTTTAACGATTTTTAGATTGCAACTATTTTCACCCACCTGTCCTATTTCCCCACCCACTTTATTTCAAAATTTTAAAAACAAATTTACTTTTTGTAAAATGACCATTTACCCTTTCTTTTTGAAACGAAACATTTTCAAAAGGCCAACGTCATTTCTATTTCACCCAACACTAGGGGTGGGCACGGTTCGGTTTGGACCGGTTTTTGCCTCAAATTAGAACCGATCCGATACTATTCATGCGGTTTGGTTCGGTTCGGTTTTAATTAAAAAATTCAAAAACCGTCCGGTTCGGTTTGAACCGGTTTCGGTCCGGTTCCGGTTCCGGTTCGGTTTTGAACCGGATTATAAAAATTATTTTTTTAAATTGTTTTGTAATACAATTCTCAACTGAAATATTATTTTTTTACTTGAAAATTAACAAATTATTCAATTTCATATAATTAATAAATATTAAAGTGAGAAAAGAGAGATATTTTGACATTGAACTTGGATAAATATTAGGTTTTTTTTAGTGAAATTAAAAATATAGCATTAAATATAATTATATATTGAAATTATATATTTTTTTAGTTTCACCGGTTAGGTTCGGCCCGGTTCGGTTTTTGAAGACATGGAACCGGATCCGAATCCGGTCCA
Source organism: Prunus dulcis (assembly GCF_902201215.1). Lineage (NCBI taxonomy): Eukaryota > Viridiplantae > Streptophyta > Magnoliopsida > Rosales > Rosaceae > Prunus > Prunus dulcis. Next base: position 1,821,312 of record NC_047651.1, read on the forward strand.
AACCGGTCCGGTTCGGTTTTTGACCGGTTTTTGACTTTTTAGTCAACTCGGTTTTTTTCCGGTTTGGTTCGGTGTGGTTCGGCTCGGATTTCCGGTTTGCCGGTTTGAGTGCCCACCCCTACCCAACACCAATGGCGTTTTCCTCGAATTTGAAAAATACGAGGTACAAAATAGATGAAATGGGATTGAATTCTTTTCCAGCAAAGCTTTTCTTCAACTTCTTCTTTGTTATATGGGGGTTCTATTTACCCCAGCAAACATCTCATGTCATCTAACATGCAAGATCCCACATCAACCAACAGAGAGGGGGTGATGTGCCTTATATGTGCACACCTGCATCCATCTAGCACGAGGCCTTTTGGGAGCTCACTGGCTTCGGAGTCGTAGAAACTCCGAAGTTAAGCGAGTTGGGAGCTAGAGCAATCCCAGGATGGGTGACCCACTGGGAAGTTGCTCGTGAGTTCCCAGAAACAAAACCGTGTGGGCAGAGAGGGGGGGCCAAAGCGGACAATATCGTGCTACGGCGGAGTTGATCCCGGGATGTGACAATTTGGTATCAGAGCCACTCTGCCGTGTGGTGCGAGTGTGCCGACTAGGACGTCGGGCCCTTAAGGGGGGTGGATTGTAAGATCTCACATCAACCAACGGAGAGGGGGTGATGTGCCTTATATGTGGACACCCGCATCCATCTAGCACGAGGCTTTTTGGGAGCTCACTGGCTTCGGAGTCGTAGGAACTCCGAAGTTAAGCGAGTTGGGGGCCAGAGCAATCCCAGGATGGGTGACCCACTGGGAAGTTGCTCGTGAGCTCCCAGAAACAAAACCGTGCGGGCAGAGAGAGGAGCCCAAAGCGGACAACGGGCAGAGAGAGGAGCCCAAAGCGGACAATATCGTGCTACGGCGGAGTTGATCCCGGGGTGTGACATAACAAGCCCATAACGAATCTACAAAAATGGTTGAAGAAATTAGTTAAATGGTACCTTTCTTGGGAAGAAGGTTGCTGGCAATAGCTCTTTGATTGTGGGTTAGACAAAGTATATATCTTCACTGTCTTTCTTGGATATCAGACCACAAATTGACTGCAATTCCAAATTGTGCTTCCCATTGGTTGCCTTTACATGCACTCTTCTTTCACTCCAATTTCGATCTAATTCCAATTATCACTTCTGTGCAACCTTACAGAGAGATGGTTGTTTTCCATAGGGACGATGGGCAGCTTTGGGGAGGTGGGGTTAGGGTGGATTATTTTTTACCTTTTTCTTTAATTTATAACTATAAGATTGTGTTTTTTCAAATTTATATGATAGGTGAAAAGATAAGGTGGGTGGGGAAATATGACAGAGGGGTGGAAATAGCAGCACTCAGTTTTTATAACCGAGGGTGTATGTTTTTGAATAGAAAGTTATGGAACGATATTTTAAGAGAAAGTTTTCATCAACTACTTCTAGTTCGGATGATTCATTCATAGTTTTTGACAAACAAAAGATACTTCGTTTTTGCTGAATTTTATACTCAAGATTTTACTCCCCGAGACTTCTTGACACTTGAAAATCAACTTGGGATTTATATTCATCATATGTGTATGTACGAGGAACGATTTTTCTCAATTGAAAAGGATTGGTAGCCTTGCAAGAAAAATGGTGGAGAAAAGGGTGCATAGAGCATTTAATTATGTTTATTTGCTTCTCACGTAAGTCTTAACTTACCAATTACAACAACTTTTGTGGAGAGAGCATTTTTTGCTATAAATATTGTGAAAGGTCCACTTCGCAACAAAATAGGAGATCAATAGTTGAGTGATAGCTTACTTGTTTATATTGAGAAAGACATGTTTGCTTGTATTGATAATGAAACTGACAGGACCCGATCCCAATTTCACTTTGGAATTCGAACCAAGTCCTGTGCGTGTCCGATACCTGGCAACTGTCGGGCACAAATGACCTTTTTACCCTTCCTGCTACAATTACGTTTAAAATTTTTCCTTAGACTCCTGCCGAAAATTCGGCAGAGTCTCCCCTGTATTTTGTCCAAACCCAAAATCTTCCACCTGTTAAACAAGCAAATAATTTTCCACCAACTGCCAGAATAAAACAACCAAGCATTCGCCAGATCAAGTTTCCCACTAAAACTAGATATCAGAGCATTTTCTACTAATTTACAAGATTTCAAGAACTTCTACGCTTCTTGGTGGCGCGGAAGCTAGGAGGGGCCCGGTGGTGGATGCCTGCGCACTTCTACAGCCTGGGGACGAAAAATGAGTTTGAAAATGTGAGTGGACAAAAATAATGTTCTTGAAAACAGTTTATAATCATAATAACCCCCATGGTAAAAATAACTTGATAAGTAAGGCTAAAGTTCAACTGTGTTTAATATAAGGTATTCATCTAAATATATATATATATATATATAAATGTATGTATATAAATTCGTAAAACTGAACCATTATATGGAGATATAAAACATGCACGAACATTGAGGAAACTGATATAAAATGACTGAAAGCAATAGCTGTATAAAAGTACTCAAATTCCTTTAAACTACCACCTACTTGTACCCTGTAACATCCGTCAAATCCCCTGACAGGTCTCGGAGACACAAAGTCTAACCGAGCCGCAAACTGGCAGGATTCAGGGGACTATGGTCAGCCTGATTCGCCGGCAGGTCTCGACGACACCAAGTCGACTCGAGCCGCTCTGGCAAGATACAGGGGACCGTAGTCAGCCTGATCCGCAATCCTGGCAGGTCTCGGGGACACAGAGTCAGCCGAGCCGCAAATCCTGGCAGGTCTCGGGACACCAAGTCTGCCGAGCCGCAAATCCTGGCACTCACTATCTGAGCGTCGCCGAAACTCGTGAGGCAAAGTCAAGTACACTGACAGAACTGTAAACAGACTCGATGTCCGTAGACATCGGTCCATCTAAGGGTAATCACCAAATAAAGGGCGGGTACATAGTGGTTCTAAAATAACTCTTTTAGAAAAATCTGATAATTCTCTGTAATCTGATAAATCTGAGTTAAGCTGCTATTTCTGTATCAAAAATCTCAAGTCTGCTGCTCAACTAAGTAACATAAAAATAAAGATATTTTACGCTATAATTCATGCTCGAAAAACATGCAATAACACTTATTCAAGATCAAATATGAAATTTATTCAGATAAACTCATTTATAAAAACTCATTTTATAAACTCATTTATATAAAATCATTTATATAGACTCGTTTATAGATAATCATTTATGAAAGAAAGGTCCACTTACTGCTGGTCCGAGCTAGCTGGACCTCTTGAAGGTCCCTCCTGTGGTTCTGTCGGGCCTCTGGTGCCTGATTACCCATAAGGATTAAATTAATAAAACTGCTCAATAAAAGAATTAAATTAAACACCCTGCCCCCGGCTCCTAGAAATACGTGCACTCATTTTCAAGTCACTCCTATGCCCACTTTAGCTTCTCAGACAATTATAACGGCCTTGAAAGACCCGAAGTTTTGCTAAGCGATAAACTGCCAGACCGGCCGATCCGAAACCCTGTGGGGTCCACGATCTCCGATGGCCAATCTGGGATTCTCTAAAGGTTCCTCACAGAGAAAGAACCATGTTCCGCCAGTTTGGTCTGAAACGGACGGTCAGATTGGCCAAAACCGCGTTATCGCTTAAAATCCAAACCCTAGCCCCAGGGTTCGCGATTTCGGAGTATCCGGGACTCCGATTCGCAGTCCGTCGAATCCTACCCGATCCTGAAATCATGTAGAACGACATATCCAAAATTGAGTGCGATCCAACGACTCGACGACACTGCAGCCAAGGATCGCAAAATATGAAAAATCCGTTCGGGGCTCAAACGGACTCCAAATCGAGATCCTCGAAATCCTACGCGCTCGTGACAACACGAGGATCACAAAACTACACAAAGTCACTTCACTACCCTCGCCCACGCCCCGCCACACTCGCGGGCAGTTTGGGTGTCCAAAGCGATATCGGGTTGCCGGAAAAACTTGAAACCAAGACTCCAAACTCCTATCCTAGGTAAAACATCCCATTTGGAGTCACTTTTGTTCTTGGACATACCCCAAAAAGTGGCCAAAAATGGCCGATCACGGCGGCCGAAGTTCGGCCAATTTTCAATTTGAAAATTGAGTGAGTTAGAGGTAAAATCGATCAAAACCCAGCCAACCATCAGTTAGAGTATGAAAAATAGCTGAGAAATCGTACCTTACTCGAACGATTCGGTTGAGAAACGAAGGAGATCGAGGAGCTTGAAATTTCGAATGGAAATCGGCGGTTTTCGCCAGTTTCCGGCGAACTCCGGGCGGTGCCGAGGCTGAGACCGGTCGGGGAAGAACGGCGAGGGTGTGACGGTTCCGATGGTACCCACGGCGGAGATCGAGAAGGCCTGTGGTGGCCGCTGTCTCGATCGAAAGGGGAGGAGGTCGCGCTGCTTGGTGGGACGGGAGGAGAGAGAAATGAGGAGAGAGACGGGAGAAAGAGATAAAAATCTGACTTTTTGTCCAAATTACCGTTTTACCCTTCGCGGTATTTTGACCGTATTTTCTTCGTTACAACTCCGATTCGGGTCTACTCCATGTTTACGGACTCGTTTCGCCGTGCTCTACGGAATGGCGTAAGCAGAATTGCCAAATTCCTTGTCGATCAAAAAGTCAACTTTTTCCTTATTAAATAATGCGAGGGCAAAATCGTCTTTCTTCTAGAATAAATAAATCCTAATTTTTAGATATTTTGTTTTGGGTTATTACAGAAACTACAACGCAATGTTTTCAGAAATATGAAAACTCGTCGTGGACAATTGTAATGTGATTTTTTTTATTAATTATGAATGATAATATTATCGTTTTATTTTTTTGAGTCTATTTTGTATATAATTTTTCTTTTTAAAACCTTTTAGATGTTAACCCCTGATAGAAAAATTCTTGAATCCGTCACTGATCATAGTTAATTATAAACACTTAACTCACCTTTGCTCGAAGTGATGTGGTTTACTAAAGAGTAATTTGGGTTGTTTGTTTTAGTTTTTCCCTTGAGTTCATAAAAATAATAAAACAAAAGAACTCTTCAGTTATGAAGAGGGGTCACAAATTTCCTCTACTTTTTCCTTTTCTTTCGCCTTCAACCATGGACCAGTTCCTCCATTTGCGTTGAAAAGACTCAACAATTTGAGTCAAGAGGCGCCCCATAACTTGCCTTTTACAAAGCAAGAAAAAGACCCGTCTTCGTCAACCAAAGAAAAAGGAAGTTTCCAGACAGGCTCCCTCGCCACGTGGCCTCTCTTTATGGATTAAGAATCTTTGTAATATTGGTAACCAAAAAAACAAAAAAAAAACAAAAAAAATCCATGAATTAAAAGCTTATTTATTTATTTAATATACTTTCCAAGAAAGGCAACTCAATTCACACTGTGTGGCTTCTAAAAAACCCCCTCATTTATTTCTTAATTATTGTTACTCTTCTTTTTTCTCATCACGTCTTAATTTCGACAGAAAAAGGTCACGTCTTAATTCTTTGGTCTTCCTCTCCATTTATACCTCTCTCTCTCTAAATTCTCAGAGAAACCTCTCTCTCACCCTAAATTCTCAGAAAATTCTCAGAGAAACCTCTGTGAAACCCTAACATGGCACTGCCCTCGGCTCCAGACGCTGACCATAACTCGGCTAATCTGGATCATGGCGATTTCAAATTCAATGCGGAGTTGGACGGCCTGGCGATCCCTCCTCTCGACCCACAGTTTTTCTCATCGGACGACGGGATGGCCACCGTGCCGTCGGATACGTTCATGTCCGATCTCGGATTTGGGTTCGGTTCCGATGACAATTGCGACTTCGAGCTCACCTTCGACGACTTGGACAACCTCTACCTCCCATCGGAAGCCGATGACTTCCTCATCCCCGACGGCTTAGATCCCGGTGGTACTGCGTTGAATTCGGGGTCTCCTGAATCGGGTAGCTCTGCAATATCAATTTCCGGCGATGATAAGGGGGGTTCCGATGTCTCCAGGTTTCTGAATTGTCCCTCATCAAACGAGTCTTCTGAAAATTCCAATGGACCTGAGAATTCCGGCGGGCCTGAAAATTCCGGTGGGGCTGTGTCGTCTCAGGGCTCTGGGATTTCGGAGGCAGTTAACTCCACTTGGCATTCTGGAAATTCGGGTAATTCTGTTTCGTCCAATGCCATTTCTGATGCGGATGATGAGAAGGTTAAGATGGAGGACGAAATTACGAAAAATTGCCTTGTGAAAAGGAAGAAAGTGAGTGACGAAGGCAACGTGGAGTCGAGAAGTGCCAAATATCGGAGGTCAGACAACAACAACGCTTCTGTGGATGCGAATGGGAATGATGAGGAAGAGAAGAGGAAGGCCAGGTTGATGAGGAACAGAGAGAGTGCTCAGCTTTCTAGGCAGAGGAAGAAGCATTATGTCGAGGAGCTTGAGGATAAGGTGAGGGCAATGCATTCCACTATTGCTGATTTGAATACTAGGATTTCATATGTTATGGCCGAAAATGCCACCTTGAAGCAGCAATTGTGCAGTGGTAGCGGCGCCATGTGCCCGCCACCACCACATGCAGGGATGCACCCTCATCCGCCCATGCCACCAATGGCTTATCCATGGATGCCCTATTCGCCCTATGTTGTGAAGCCACAAGGGTCCCAGGGCCTTTTGGTACCCATTCCTCGATTAAAATCCCAGCAGCCAGTGGCTGCGCCCAAGTCCAAAAAGTCAGAAACTAAGAAGACTGAGGGTAAAACTAAGAAGGTTGCTAGCATTAGTTTTCTGGGTCTGTTGTTTTTTATCTTGCTTTTTGGTGGACTTGTTCCTATGGTGAATGTTTATTTTGGTGGTGTAACGGACAGAGGTCCTGGTGGGTCTGCCTATGTTAGTGATAGGTTCTATGATAAAAGCAGAGTGAGGGTTCTAACAGTTCATAGTAATTTGAATGGATCTGAAGAAAATATAGGTTCAGGAATATCTGGGGGGAAATTTGATATCTCTAACAAAATTCATCATGAGAGGGGTCATATGCGGAAAGAAAAGGAATGTGGGCCGAAAGAACAAGGGTCACAACCAATACCAGTTTGTGATGAATTTGTTCGTCTGGGCAATACTAGTGGCGAGCCACTTGTTGCTTCTTTGTATGTTCCAAGAAATGATAGGCTTGTCAAGATTGATGGAAACTTGATTATTCATTCGGTCCTGGCCAGTGAGAAAGCCATGGCATCCCATGGGCATTCTGAAAAGAAAAATAGTAGGGAAACTGGTTTGGCTGTGGCTAAAGATTTAGTTTCAGCATTAGCTATTCCTGAAGCTGGAGGCAACAGAGGGAGAGTTTCTCCCTTATACAGAAATTCTGCTGGACCACACAAGGCTCTTACAGCTGGTTCGACTGATGTTTCGAGGGACCATAAGAAGTCAACTGCAGCTGATGGTAAACTGCAACAGTGGTTCCGTGAAGGTCTTGCAGGTAATAATATTGTGTCTGGTGTCTCTGGTACTTTAGATTGTACTTAGTGCATGCCTAACACATTTATGATTTGTTTGCTTTCTTGACAAATTTACATTCATCTTTTATTAGATCAAGTAGCAATTATCACTGACGAGGGCTAATAGTTGTGTAGCTGAGTCTGGTGACAGACTTTGAACTCTATAGGTAGTCAATAGTAAGTGCAATCGTGCGTGTAACAGAATATTACTTGGTTTGAGGCTTTGTAAAATGAACCTTTTAGTTCAACCAAAAAAATTGAACCTTTTCTTTTGGTTTTTTTGCAAGGTACATGGGTACATGAACTTTGAAATTAGTAAAATCGACTTTGTTTGTAGTATAATTAAAATAATTTGTGAGGCTATGAGCTAGTTGATATAATCAAGTATATTGTTATAAAGTGGAAGTTGGCCCTTGATGTTTAGCTTCAAGTACAACTCCCAAAGACTACTAAAATACCAAAAAACTTGTGAGTATCTCATTAAAAACTAAAGAAATTAAATAGCACAGCAACATCTCATTGAATAGTAAGAGCTGTACCTTCCTAAGACCCAAATAACTGCTCCTAATAAGACTTGACTTAAAATCTTGGATTGACACTTAACTTACATGTTTATTTATTTCTATTGACTGACTATCATGGGCATTTCATTTTAAGACGAATGTAGCCTTATTGTTAGATTTTGGCCAATGGGCTTAATCTTTGGTTTCCAAAATATTTCTTTTCTAACCAAGCTGTGGCCAGCATCACTTCCGTCAATTAATACATATGTATATCTTTATAATTTGTGAGTATTAGTGTTTTGAGGAGCCAATTCCATTTTTAATGATTGTATATTTCTCTCGAATTATTTGGTTTTCCTTCTCTTTAATATTTCACTGATGCACATGTTTTCATAATAGGAATTTTGAACTTGCAAATGATTTTGATTTTTCCAGTCAATGGTTAGTATTGAGTAGTATTTATATGGAATAAATAAATTCTTAGTTTCACAGGTTGGAGGATGAACTGTATGTTTTTTTTCAAGATAATCTGGAGGATTTATTGGTAAACTGCAGGATGCATTGATATATGACTTTGCATCTGTTGCTTGCTTCTAGTGCCCTTTATTGTATCATTTTGGTTTGTAGATTTACTGTCCATTGCCCTTCCTTTGTTGTTGCTCATATCAAGCATTTCGTTACAAACTTCATTACTGATTTCATATATATATATATATATTCTGCAGGACCAATGTTGAGTTCGGGAATGTGCACTGAAGTGTTCCAGTTTGATGTCTCTGCCGCTTCCCCTTCAGGAGGTATAATTCCTGCATCTTCAGTTTCCAATGTTTCTGAACACCGTCAGAATACTACAGAGCTTAACAGGGGAAGGAATAGGAGGATCCTCCGTGGTCTCGCAATTCCCCTTGCTGGATCCAATCATAATGTTACTGAAGAAAATGTGACAAGAAATCCACCAAACAACAGCCTGCCGAGTAATAGATCTGTATCTTCTTCCATGGTTGTCTCTGTTCTTGTTGATCCTAGAGAGGCTGGTGATATTGACGTGGATGGCATGATCAAACCAAAATCACTTTCCCGCATTTTCGTTGTGGTGCTTTTAGACAGTGTGAAGTATGTCACCTACTCATGCGTGCTCCCTCGATCTGGTCCTCACCTTGTGACTACTTGAACATGGAGAATTGGTTTTGGAGTTTAAGATGACAACTACATCTAATTTTAGAAGCTCCCAGTTTTGTATATAACAGAAGAATTAACTGCTCCTATGAGATCGTTAACTTCCTTTGGGAGGTTGGATTTTATGCCTTTGTTGTGGTAGAAAACAATGTTTCAAATAACTGTATCATTAGTGTTAGTGTGTGCGTATGGTTCTGTGCGCCCGAAACCCCTAAACAGACATTTTAATGACATTTTATGTTCTTTTTCAAACGGCCCGGGATCAGGGAGTGACTATGTTATGTATTCATGATGGATGATGATCAAATTTATGCTTATTTTATAACAAAGGGTGAAAAGTAGTCTAAAATAAAATCCGTGATTCCTGCAGTATTTGTTGCCTGAAGCAAATAGTTAGTTTCAAATTGTTTGGCAGTGCCAATTTCATCTGCACTGTGTAAGTGTAGGCGGACACAAACGCACACGAACACCCGCACATTCTCTGTGTGTTTTTTTTTTTTTTTTTTTGGGGTCAAAAACAGAAACACATTCTCTTACAAACTCAACCAATGTTTTATTTTGTTTTGTTTTGTTTTTTAAATGTTTTTGGGTAGATTGTTTGACTTTGAATCTTATGTGTGGTTCTTCAGGCCATTTCTTTGGTTCCCCTTGGTCTCTGAAAGAGTCTAAAAAAGTGGTAGTTGTGTTTACACCATAATCAACCGAGCATATCCAGCATCAAAACGACTAGCACCAAGGTGGACGCGCCTTCTCCCCTTTCTGAAATACCCCAAAAGGACACACAGACAAATTCCTAGGAAGTGATTGATGTAACTGCCGAAGGAATACATTCTTCCGAAGCGGCAGACACCTGCCGAAGCTCCCGACTGGCGAACCTAATCTTCAAGGACACGTGTCACCACCACAGCAACTTGTACAAAGTGCCATATCGAAACTTTGTGCAAAACTCCCATTTTCACTTCCCCATAAATAGGGAACAGTACGTAAGTAAAAAGGGTAACTATTTTCTTACATTTACTGTTACTTTGCCAAAATTACCACATATAGCTGACTTAAGCATCGGAAAGCCTTCGGCAGGCACCACACCGGTGTCTGAAGCTTGACGACTGCTTCTTCCTCCTTGTCTTCTGCAGGTTCTTCCCACTCCGAAGGTCCTCACCCTCTTCTCTGCTGAAGATCCTCTACTTCTCTAAGTTGGCCTTCTCAGAAAGAGTATCAACAGTTTGGTGCCGTATGTGGGAATCGACTTTTGAATCCCATTTCCCTCTACCAGCCCGCTGGTTCTTTCCCCCATTAGGGACGCCTCTTCTTCACCACACACTCTGCTATGCCGAGCGAGGCCAGCCACGATACCTAGCACCAGACCCCCGGCAGGGATACCTCCCGAAAGAAACCTTTGATAGATGATAGATGTCAATCTCCAGGCAGAAGTGGAGCACCTCCGCGCCAGTGTTGCCAAGATGTCGAAGAAATACAAACATATTCGTACCAAGAATGTAGAGTTTGAGCATGACTGTCGCGCCCTGAAGTGTAACTGGGAAAAGACTCACTCCCAAGGCGCTCATTAGTACCTTTCCCAGGCTGTTGAACATACCTAGCTGAACCAGCCAGTGATTTCCTGTCACAGTGCCCCGATTCAGTTTAGGCCAGGCAAGGGCAAAGGCCACCTTTATCCGGAGACGACCAAGTTGCGGCTCCTTCACATCTCCCTACCGAAGGATTGACCCAATGAACCGACCAAAATCTACAGGGATTACGGGGACCGTCTCTCAGACCTTCAGCCAAAGCCTACCCATATTCATGTCGACCTTGATGATCCACGGTTGGTGCACCTGGGCCCCTTGCCAAAGCCCACTTACCTTTCCGTCGAGTAGGGTGCGGGGGACTAGGCCGATTGGGAGCCTTATCCCCCTGAAGATTGGGAGACCTACCATACCGACGCGTTCGAGGATTAGGAAGCTTGCCCACCTTCTGCCCACCCACAACCCAGGCCTTTAGCATCTGGTATTCTCGCTCATGCTGACCCGATCATGAGGCTTCTCTTCTAGAAGGTTCGACGTCTTGAGAGTGAGCAGCACCGCAGCCATCAGCCCCTCTGGGAGAAGCCATACCCTGGCCTTTTTACTGAACGTATCCTCAATTATCACCAGGAGAAGGACATTCAGCCGCTCCGCATTGCATTCTACACTAGCACGGAGGATCTTCTCACCCATATCAACTTTTTGCAGTCTGCCCTCGGGTGCAAGGTGCTCAGTGACGAAGGGATGTGTCTCCTTTTCCCTTCTACCCTCAGTGGCACTGATCTGAACTGGTTCTATCGGTTGAAGTCTTGCACTATCAACTCATTCGACAGTCTGAAGCAGACCTTCCTTGAACAATTTATGATCCAAACTGATCGCTTGTACTCCGCGGATGACTTGTATATGCTTTGGCAAGGTGAGGACGAATTCCTTCGGGAGTATGCGGCCGCTTCAACCACGAGTACTCCCGTTGCCAGGATACCGACGATCGAGCTGCCTTCGGAGCTTTCAAGAGTGGTCTCTGCGAATCCAACTTCCGCTACTTGGCCCACAGCAACCCATGGAACACCTACGTCGAACTAATGAAGCAGGCCGCGGTCCATGCAAAGGCTAAGTACTTTAACTCCAAACGTGGCCCAGCCTCCTCGGCACGTAGCACTTTTGGTGATCCCCCATCTGCTTCGACACCTACCCTAGCCACACATTAGCATTCTGCTCCCGCTCCAGATAATCGGGGTACCCAACACCCCAAAATAAAGGATGGCTACCAGCATACCTTTAGCAGTGGCAAGCGTAGCAGACACGGTAACCACCAATAGTTCGGCGGAAGCAACTGTTGAAGGAAAATGGTGATCTTCCTAATATAATTTCACCACCACTAATTAAATAATGGGGTTTTATTATTTTAGGTTCGAGCCATTCGAGACGCAAGTCTCTTAATTACAATCCCTTGCTTCAAGGGAAAACCCTTTGATTCCATCATAAAGAAACAGAACGTGTGTGTTTGATTTTGCAGCTGCTCCCAAGTCCAACCTCAGGATGCCTACGTATCCTTTGTGGGAATCAAGCCACTCGTAGTTCAAAGATTCATGATGAATAAATGACTCATCACAAAACGAAGAATTTGAATGGGTTTGATTGAGGAGTTTGAGTGAATTTAGCTGAATAAACCAGGGATTCGATATGGAAATATGTTTGGGATGGTTGCATCTAGAATGAATCTCTAGATTGCCTACGTACCATTTTAAAGGGATCAAACCAACGTAGTTCGAAAGGATTCGATATGGAAATATGTTTGGGATAGTTGCATCTAGATTGAATCTCTAGATTGCCTACGTACCCTTTTAAAGGGATCAAACCAACGTAGTTCGAAAAATTAGAAATTAATGGGTAAGTGTGGCCCAATAATTTAGAGTTGGTGTCTTTGAGACGATTTGAAGATTAGATATGACCCAATAATTTAGAATTTGTATCTTTGAGATAATTTGGGGATTTTCATAGGTAGGTGACCTATGGGAAAATTTTGAAATTAATGGGTAAGTGTGGCCCATTAATTGAGAATTTGTGTTTGAGATATTTGAATTTAATCTCATTGGAATTTTCATGGGTAGATGACCCATGAGAACATTGGATGGTTTTGTACCATTTTTCTTTTTTTGTCAATGTCCAAGAAAAACAATAAATAATTTTGATTAACCCACTATTTTTTCTAAAATTGACATTATTTGCAATTGGGCCCAAATATGGCTATGAGGATTGTTGAATTAATCCATTAACCATATGATAGGGAATTTGGGCCTTAGGAAATTTAATGGGTAATTATTTGGGTTACCCATTAATTATATAGGCTTCTAAGAGTCAATGGATAATTATTCTCTGACAGCCCATAATCCTATTTTGGGCTTTTGATGTTTGTTGATAGTTAGCCCATGAGCATGGAGCCCCAAAAAAACTTTGGTCCAGCAGGCGATTAGCTATCCAACTCTTTGCAGAGTTTGTTTCCAAGTAAAATCAGACCTTGCAATCCTATCTTTATCTGGAATACTTGTGATCAGTTCGAATTAAAAACAAACACTGTTACTGTTCAGTCTTTAAAGAAAATAATATACAGCCTGTGCAAACAAAAAAAAGAGAAAGCCAGAAGAAAGAAAAAAAAGAAACTGCCGCAACACCAAAGAGGTTTCAGACTTTTTTGTCTTTTCCTCATTTTTTTTCTCTGCAACAGCATGGTCCTTGTCCTTGTTTTTTTTCTTTTCTTCCAACTCCAACAAAGTGGCGTCAGCCACCTTCTTCTTTTTTCATGTTTTGACTTTTCTTCTTCTTCTTGGCTGCTGCTTCTTTTTTTGTTGTTGTTTTCTATGTTGGTGTTATTTACAACACCAAACCTGCCACACCAAACCCATACAAAAGAGAACCAACATGCTGTCTTCAACCCCTTTTTTTTTGTCCATTGCATGCAGATTCAAACAGAGTGGCTACGCCACTTCCTTCTTTGTTTATTTTGATTTCTTTGTTGAATTTTTCTTCCTCTCCTTTATGATGGTTGTTCTATTCTTTTCTTCATGACTAACATCCTTTTCATTTTTTTTTGATGTAGTTTGCTCAGAGAGAAAAAAAATAAAGGCCTTCTCAAGCAGAGATGGAGAGGAGTGGTGAGAGATCCCAGGAGGTAATTCACGCTTTTTTTTTTTCTGTACATTTTTTTGAATTAACCCTCCAAACCATTTCCATTTCAAAGGATTTCCTTTTGCTCGGCAGAGCTTTGTTAAACAAGAATCCTCTCATGGATTTGTTGTTCATGATTTAAGGGTTGCCACCCATTATGGATTTATCATCCAAGAGTTTTATTTGAGGGTTGCCACCCAATATGGATTCATCATCCAAGAAAATGATTTGAGGGTTGCCACCCAACAAGAATTAATTGACAGGATCCATATACCTGTGAAAATGTCTCCTCTTGTATTTGTGCTCCTGCAATTTTCCTTCTGCAACAGTTTTCTTCTTCTGTCGTGTTCTCCTTCCTCTCTGTCCTCCTTTTTTTCTCTCCCTTTGTTTCTCTTTAATGCAGAATATTTATACTAAAAACTGGATAACCAACTCCCCCAAAAATAGGAGCCACTCAACTCTCTCAAATGTTTTCATTGGTTTAGACCCCCACCTTTTTCCAAACTTCCCCCCACGTTCCAATATTTTGTGATTTTTTTTATTCCAACAGCAACCCTTCAAGGACAAATGATCATGCCCCACCCCCTTCACACCCAAGCCGAGGTTCAAAGTATTCACCACTCTCAACAACACATACGAGAACGTCCTAGTTCATAAGGCACCTATCATACCCAAACTTCCTCCCCGGAGACCGACCAACAAGCATATGCCGAACACAGGTGTCTTCTGCCGTTTCCACTAGTTCAGTGGCCATGATACCGAATTTTGCTTTGCCTTGCGCAACATCATTGAAGACCTCATCCGTGAGGGTAAACTACACAAATATGTGCACAATCTCCCACCTCAACCTAACCCTCATCAACGGCAGATCAACATGATCTCCACCATCAGTGGTGGTCCTACATTAGCCGGAACCTCCAATAACTTCATCAAGCATTATATCTACTCTTCCTATGCGCACAAGATCTTCAGTACTAAGTAGGGACGCTTGCCGAATACGCAAAAATTAAGCTGGGCCCACATTACCTTCAGCGAGGAGGAGGAGCGTGGTGTCATTCTCCCCTATGACGACCCACTCATTATCTATGCAGACATTTCTAACTTCGACGTTGGGCGTATCTTGGTGGACACGGGTCGTTCAATTAATGTGATGTTTGCCAACGCCTTCAACGAACTCCAAGTCCCTACTCACTTGCCCTACCGAAGCATCACACCTCTTGTGAGCTTCTCTAGCGATGTTGTTTAGCCTATTGGAAGCATCCACCTCCCTATCTCTATTGGTTCAACACCCCATCGAGCAACGGTCACCATTCTATTCCTAGTCGTTGATTGTCCCACAGCCTACAATGTCATCCTCAGACGCCATGCCTTGCCACAAATAAAGGTTTTCATTTCCACACACATGTTGATGTTGAAGTTCCCTACCACCCATGACACGAGCACAGTGCGCAGCGATCAACTTGGCGCAGCCATTCGCCCAATGGGGACTCGACCTCATTAGACCCATGCTTGAGGGCAAGGGCCAGGTCAAGTGCGAGGTTGTTGCTATAGACTACTTCACCAAGTGGGCTGAAGCTGAAGCCTTAGTCACCATCACCGTAGCTCGCATCGAAACATTCGTCTAACCATATGTTGCTTCGGCATCCCCCACTCCATTATCACAGACAACGGCCGACAATTTAACAATGCAAAATTTAAGCAATTTTGCTCAAACCTCAAGATACGTCTTTGATTCGCCTTCCTAGCCCACTTTTAGTGTAATGGCCAGGTCGAAACTGTGAACAAAATCATCAAGAAGACTCTAAAGACCAAACTTGACAAAACCAAGGGTTGCTGGCCAGAATTACTTCCAGAGGTTCTCTAGTCCTATTGCACCACCTTCCATATTTCCACAAGAGAAATGTCTCTCTCTTTTTCCTTTGGTACCGAAGCTATGGCACCAATGGAGATTGGCTAGCCCACATACCGAACCTCTATTTACGATGCTGAAGCCAATGACTAACAGTTGGCCTTAAACCTTGACCTTATCGAAGAACTTCGTGACCAGGCAAGCATGCGCAATGCCTCCTTCAAAACAACGTGTGGCCAAGTACTACGACTCTCAAGTGAAACCCCGTGCCTTCAGGCTGGGCGACTGGATAATGCGCAAGGTTTCTTTGGCCACCAAAAACCCTACCAATGGTACCTTGGGACCTACGTGGGAAGGCCTTTATGAAGTTACTGAAGTCTGCCGCCCCGGCATTTATCAACTTTGTGATCCCGAGCGCAAGACTTTGCCACATCCATGGAACACTGATCACCTTAAGTACTACTATAAATGATAGTGGGACATTTTTGTTTTGTGTCCAAGATTGGTTTTTGTTTTCTCTTGCTTCGGCACTTATCTTAGTCCTCAAGCTAGCATACTATGTACCTTTTGCCTTTCGGCATCTATCTAATGAAACACCTGACTTCGGCTTATTCCTATTTATCGCATGCTATTATTTTGCCAACACAAGTGATCAAATGAAAACAAATCTAGTATCATAGAAAATAAAAGCAACCTTGCCTCATGTCAAGGTAACCTTGCCACAAGTGTTCATACAAAACCAAAGGTAAGCATAAATATTCCAAAAATAATTAAAATACATAAGGCAGGCAAGGCCTTCAGGCCTTGGCAGGAGGTGCATCTGCGGCAGCAGGCTCTGGCTCTGGCGCAACTGCAATGGCATCGGCAGCAGGGCTAATTTTTAAATAGATTATTTAAAGGAAAACAAAAAAGAGGAAAAACCATTTCACATGGCTCCTCAAGTGAACAATGCCTACAGTCAGTTCCAATTGTGTGTTCCGTGTCGAAAATAATGGCACTATTACGTCTTCCGAAGGAAAATGCTTCCCTACGTCGTGATCCGATGGAATTGCCTTCGCCAATGATTGAGTTGTCCTCGTACTTCATTGTGTCGGACTATGAGTACCGGGAGTTTTTCAATTGCATGATGAGTGAGTAGGTATTTCAATTGTATGATGAGTGAGATGTGAATTTTATAATAAATATGGACACGTGGCAACCGAAAATCTTATCCGAAAATTTAATTTGAAAATTTTATCCGAAAATGTTATCTGAATTTTTAGGTGAGAATTTTATAATAAATATTGACATGTGGCAACAAAAAAGCTTATCAAAATTAATGGTTTAAGTATAAAAAAAAAATAGAAATAAAGTAAAGTAAATAATGTTTGCCCTTGCCCTTGCCCTTACTTTTACCCTTTGGGGTGGAACCAAAAAAGGTAAGGCTGCCACTATTCAAGTGAATAGTTTCAAACCTTGCCATGCCTTTGCCTGCCCTTTCCTTTTGGGGTGGAGGTCTCTTACTAAGAAAATTAACCGAATGGGTGAACGTGGCACACAAATGAAAGCACATAGAGCACATTGACCCAATTAAAAATGTGGGGTCGTTTGGTACGGCAGACTGTCATGGACTGGACTAAATTCTGGAACTGTCTTGGATTAACTCGGATTGGCCTAAGCTGGATTAAGTATTGACCTACGTTTGGTGATACGTCGGACTAAGAAGCTAGATTGTAAAAATAGTGAAGACCTATATTTGGTGATGTGTCGGACAAAAAAATAATTCTTCTAATATTTAAATTTAATTAGGAATTTTGACTTTAAAATAAATAAGTTCTGCAAAGAAACCCAATTCAAAGATTTAAAACAATAATAAAAAGAAAATAAATCAAATTCTTATATTTTTTAAAGAAGCTAATTTTCAATATTTTTAAACCAAAACAAATATCCCAAATCCTACCCCTTCCGTCCTCTCTTCCCCACTCTCCCTCTTGTTCATTCGACAACCAAGCCCCCCTCTCCTCCTCCTTCTTTCTCTCTCCCTATTTTTCTCTCTTTCCCCTCTCTTTCTTCAACAACCAAATCCATATATGGGTTTTTTTTTTTAATAAACCAATAGATGTTGCTGGGGTTGGGGGCAGAGATGTGAGAGGGAGCCATTGATGTTGCTGGGTTGGGGGCAGTGCAATGGACGACGATGAGTTGGAGGAGAGGGGTTTCCAGAGTTGGGTAGGAAGAAATTCTAAAAATACGTTATTTTCTTTTTGTTGTTGGGTCCAATCAGATCTTGGAGTTTCAGTTTTTTCAATCAAGAAAATACACTTCTTGGAGCTTCAGTTTTTCAACCTCAATTTTGTTGAGGTAGAGAAGTTGCGGGAAGAGAAAATGATGAGTGGCGTCAGGGAAGAAAAGCCAGGCCAGTGTGTCGGGCTTGCTTGTTCAATTTAGTGATGGTGCTATTTTGTGAACCACATTTCAGACTCATTATATTAGAGGAGCCAGTGAGCCATTTTTTTCACTGTTGGACTGTATAGTCTCATTTAAGTTAGTCCCTCTCTTATCAAACATGATTTTAAGTGCTATTTAACCTAGTTCAGTCGAGTGAAACCTACCAAACATGCTCGTAAAGGACAAATTAAGATTTTCGGTAAAGCTTATCAATAAATAAGCCAATTATTTTTGCCCATTTGTGAGAGGGACTGCAAGCAAATGGCATTATTAATAGAGTGATGCTAAACGAACCCTAAAATTAACTTAGTACACCCCACCATCAAACTATTTATTGAATTACTAATTTACCATAATATAAAATGACCAAAAAGGATATATTGAATTGTGAAGCAAATGTAATTTTAATAAGTACACATTACTCACCATATTCAACCTTAATATTCGATGGAGCGACGTTGAACGCTATGAATCCAACCGAACCCCACCACCACCGTCCCTCCCTCCCTCTCTCTCTCTCTCTCTCTCTCTCTCTCTCTCTCTCTCTCTCTCTCTCTCTCTCATCCAAATTATCTTATTTGCTCTAAATTTTTTGCAATGAGTCAGAATCTTCCATGTGTATGTGGCGTTCGTCCATTAGACTTGGTTAATGCATTCAACCCACCCAAAACAATAATAATTTGATGTTCATCTACGGTGTTGGTGGTTTCAAGTGAGCATATTCCCAAACGGCTCTTACACTTGCCCACTAGAACTCTAGCTCCTCACCCTCTGATGAATCTAATAACAATTATGTTGATGTTTGCACTAGAAACACCAACTTCCAACAACTCAAATACAACCTATTTCTTCTTAATTAGATACCTTTGGGGTTGATAGCAACCTCAATAGTCTTAAGAAACAAACCCATTGTGGAATTTTCCTTCTTCCACTAGTTGAAGGGAGATGGGTTCCAACACGATATTACGGGCTTATTAGAATCTTATACTCGTCGGGTTTGGGTTGGCTGGCGATAAACTGGGGAAGGGTGGGGTTGGGTTGAGAGAGAGAGAGAGAGAGAGAGAGAGAGAGAGAGAGAGAGAGAGAGAGAGAGAAGGGCAATGGTGGTAGGGTTGGGTTGGATGCGAGAGGGCTTAAGTCGGAGGAGGAAGGATGGGGTTGGCTGGGTGGGGGGATGATGGGGGGTCGATTTCACAGGTTTAAGTGTTGTTAAGTGGTTTACCACATGTCAAAAAAATAGAAGGGAAACATGTCGGCACATGACATTTGGTAACAGTAAAATTGGACTCATGAATGGGTTAGATGTTGTGTGATAAAGTGTATTACGGTGTACCATGAGTGTTTTTGGTAGTTAAATAAGATGTACTGAGTTAATTTTATAATTTGATTTAAATATTAGGGTGCACTTAGATTATAGGGTGTACTCAGTTAATTTTAGGGTTCATTTAGCAACACTCTATTAATATTATCCTTAAACCGGTTAAGTTTCTTCTTTTAATCTGAGCCACAAAATTCATCCAACGGCTACTAAGGCCCTTCCCGCATCTATCCCTCCTCAACTTGACATCCCGCGCGTTAGAGAAAATCAGTACGACTAAAACCCTAAGAAACCCATTTGTAGCATAAACCCTAAAACCCTCGTCCCCAATTTACTCGCAGTGCCCAAACCAAAATACTAACCCCGAAATCTCAATTGTATAGAAGATTAAGTTTTGAATTTGAGAGTTCAGAAGCAATGACCATGGAGGTGGAACCAGAGGGGAAGAATGTGATGTGCCTTCTGACGGACCCAGAAGGGACGCCATTGGGAAATTCCGTATACCTTCCCCAAAACACCGGCCCGCAACACCTTCAGCAAATCGTCAATCAGCTTCTCAACAACGTATGCTCATTTTCAGCTCTTCTTTGTAAAATTTTGTCTCTTTAACTGCTTTTTTTGGTTGTTGAAAAATTCGGCTATGTTGAATTTAATTTTATGATTTAGTTAAAATTTCTGTATTACACTTTAGGTTCCATTTGAAGAAACCACTTCCCCTCAAACCTAAAAAAGAGACGAAAAAAAAGAGTACTATGACTTTTTTCTTCTTCTTCTTTTTGTGAAGTTTTCAAATTCACCTGATTAAAGCTGTAGAATGTCAGTTAGTAATATAAATTACTAAGACAAATTGAAGACAAATATATTTCTTTTGAACTGATAGGATTGTAGCAGTTTTTGTTGCTGTTGTTGTTGCAAAGAACTTTTCTTTGAGAAGAAAATGTGACATAGACACATGCGTCATTTATAAGTGATGCAGGCATCCTCAAGAATTACAGTTTTATGGGTGCGTTTCGTATAATACAAAATATATTAGCAAGCAATGATTTATGGCCATTGTTGTGGATCCTGCTTCTTAGTGTGGTGGTTTTACATGCTCACATAAGTAATGACGTCTGCATTTTGTGTTTGTTCAGGAGGACAAGCTGCCTTATGCTTTCTATATATCAGATCAGGAACTTCTTGAGTCACTTGGAAAATATTCGGAGAAGAATAAAAGTTAGTTAAATCATGACAGAAGTATCAGTTAACATTTCATCTTCCATAATTGTGTATATCTTAAACAATTTTGACAACTAAAGATTTTGGGCTACTTTTTCATTTCATACACTTTTCTGGTAAAAAAAACCTTGGCAGTTTCTGTTGAGAAGGTACTGAAAATAGTTTATCAACCACAAGCTATTTTCCGAATTCGTCCTATTCATCGGTGCTCGGCAACAATTGCTGGTATGGGTGTTTCTCTCCTATCCATGTCACACTAAGGACGTATTTATTGCTAAATAGCATGGATTTTTCTCTTTAAATACACTCCCTCTTACCCCCCACCACCCAATTTTAGTTTGTAATTTTATGATTGTAATATTTTAACATTAATGGTTTCATTTTTCTGTCTTTCTTTTTCAAAAATTTTCTTTGGACAAGTGTTTGTGATATATGTTATTCTAATGTTCAGAGCTCTCTGAACCGAATAATTTTTTAGGCTTCATAATGGACCTGATTAATTGTTTTTTTTTGTGGTCAACCTTTCTCCGGATTGACTCACTAAATGCCAATTTTTGTTATTAATGTGCAGCTTGAATTTTATTTTGTTTATTATTGAATCAAAGCTATTGTTTTGTCATTGCAGGTCACAATGAAGCTGTACTTTCAGTTGCTTTTAGTCCTGATGGCCGACAGTTGGCGAGTGGTTCTGGTGATACCACTGTCCGACTATGGGACCTTGGTACTCAGACACCGTTGTACACATGTACAGGTTTGGAGTCTGGGTTTCATATCACTTTCCTAGTTTTGTACCTTTTGAACTTTTGTACACTATGAAAACTAATATAAGACAGCAGAAAAAATTTGTGTATCAAAATAAGAAAAAAGAAAAGGAAATTACATATAACTTGGATATTTGAGAAAATATTTTCCTGGATTACTGTAGTGACTAGAAATGGATAATGATTTTTTTTTAGCAGGATGGATAATGATTTTTTATTTTATTTTTAGCAGGATGGACAATGAAATTAATTATTTTTATTTTAAGGTTTTGTCACATAGACCATATTAGATGGGGAATTTTACATGCTGTGGGTTCTTAGGGTGAAAGCACACTTATGCTTGCTGTGGTGTGCTGCATAATAAGTGAGAATAAAGTTATTTCATCTTTTTGTCATTTTAAACTTTTTTCTTTGATGATTCACATTTAAAAATACTTTATTATAATGTAGAAGTCATCTTCATATGTCACGCCTTAGTGAAATTTTAACCTTATTATTCCTTTTTTTTCCCACATAAATTTATAAGTTAAGAGGATTGTCACCCCCTCATCGTTATTACCTTTCTATTATTTGCACAATGAAAGTACACCTTATTTTATTCAGGACATAAGAATTGGGTCCTTTGCATTGCATGGTCGCCTGATGGTAAACATCTTGTTAGTGGGAGTAAAGCCGGGGAACTCCAATGTTGGGATCCACAGACTGGGAAGCCATCAGGCAATCCGCTTATAGTAAAGTTTCTATACTTCAATCACTGATCATTTTAAATTTCTCAGTTGATTGCTACATTTTGTAATTTGTTGTTTCTGACACATATGAGGACACACCTTTTCTATTTTGTTGTTTTCGTGGATATGTGGTTGATGAAATATTATTCCATTAATTTTTTAGGGCCATAAGAAATGGATTACTGGAATCTCTTGGGAACCAGTCCACCTGAACTCTCCCTGTCGACGCTTTGTAAGTGCTAGCAAAGATGGTGATGCACGCATATGGGACGTTACATTGAGGAAATCTGTTATATGTCTTAGTGGCCACACACTTGCAGTGACGTGTGTAAAATGGGGGGGAGATGGTGTTATATATACAGGGTATGCTTTTTTCTTAGTTGTTGCAACGATAATGAAACAAATTTATTTATTTATTTTAATGAAAAAAGGAAATTGTTATTAGCACTCACTAGTCATTTCGACTTATGTTGAAATCTATTTACACCATGTTCCCTTGTGTTGTAAGAAAACCCTCCAATTGGTTTTAATTCATGATCTCGTTACTTAGAAATGAAAGAGAAATAATCGGATGAGTCGATTTGAACAGATTATTGAATTTGTTCATTTGAAAAAGATTCTCAGGTCAAGATTTCTGAGATAACAATATTACTAGCTCATGTAGTTTTGAAAACATTATTGAGCTGAAGTTCTGTACAGATTTATAACAAATATCTCCATCTTAACTGTCACAGGTCCCAGGATTGTACTATCAAAGTCTGGGAGACCACACAGGGGAAGCTAATTCGTGAACTTAAGGTAAGTAAGACACAGCTTTTGGTTCATGGTTAGTTCAGTTACTGTGATTTATGCTTCATTACTTGGTCGCTTTTGTAAATATGCAATTTTTTTATTGTGAATACCTAATTTATTTTCCTCTCCAGGCAGTGGTTTGGTGTAGTCTCATGTCAATAGAATTCTTTCCATACCCTTTAAATTATTTCTCTATGCTTTATGTTGATCTCGAGATTTGTTGATTTGATTTGGTTTTGTATTAGATATTGCTGAGTGCTTAACTGAATTCTAGTGGTTTTCTTGAGGATTTCAACAATAATATATTTCCCTCTCTTCTTTCAGACCTTGTTTCATGAATTTCTTATATAATGAACTGTTGTCTGTGTCCTGTCTGTATTAGCTATTGTCTATCTTTTTATTTATTAATATTCAAATTTCGAATATTAAATCATGATTTTGTAATTTAGTTATTCTGTTATTTGTTTGTTTCCTATTGTTTTTAATCAATATGATCAGAAATATGCTTATCTCGTGTAATTTAGTATGGCATGTCTATGGTTTGTTGGTTGTGTTAGATAAGTGCTTCTTGATTGAAGTCTAGTGATTTTTTTTGAGGATTTCAATTATAATCTTTTCCCTCCAGTCTTTCAGACCTTATTTTATGATGGTTTATAGGCTGTTATGATGTTTCCTTTAAAGGTTTTCAGATTTCTTTTATAAGGAACTGTTGTGTGTGTCACGTCTGTGTTAGCTATTGTCTGTCTTTCTTAATAATAATTCAAGCTTCGAATTCTAGATCATGATTTTGTAATTCAATTGTTCTGTTGTTTTTCTTTTTAATCAGTTATGGTCAGAGATATGCTTATCTTGTCTAATTTAATATTCCTTGTCAATGGCGCTTGTTGAAATTAATTTGTTGATGCTCATGTATCTTGTTTATTAATATTTTACATTTCATGATCTTGATATCTTGATATTCTACGGTTTAGGGTCATGGTCATTGGGTTAACTCTCTTGCATTGAGTACTGAATATGTTCTTCGTACTGGAGCCTTTGATCACACCTGCAAGCAATATTCATCTCCAGAGGAAATGAAGAAAGTACGAATTCCTTCACAAACATTACATTTTGTTTTGAAATTGTAATTCGTTTTATGTGCATCAATGCCATCCAATTTTTGTTGTGCTTACTGTAGTTCCTTTTTTTTTTTTGGTTGGGGTGGGTGTTATTCGCTGTTGAGGGAAAGGCTTCAGGTTTGGTTGTCTAGATCATATCTGTTCGTTTTTGTAATGCAGATAGTATATTGTTGTATCTGGTGGTGTTTGGTTTCTTCAAGTCTTATCTTGAGTATAGTTCTTGAAAAATGTTTTCTTTTGATCTCCATTGTTGCATTCTTCTTTAATTGGGAACTGCAAATTCTTGACCTTCGATTGAAGAGTTGTTAAGCTGGAATAGCAGTATTGAAGAAGTGTGTATTGTGGATTTTTAGGATGCTGATTCTTTCAGAACTCACTAAGCTTGAATAGAGTTTTCTTTTTATGCTTTTATTTTGCATGCTTGTAATTACTTTCGGTGCCACACACCCTTTTTGTGATTATTAAGTTACAGTAGCTGGCTAAGAGGAAAATGTCTTCTGATATGATTATCTTTCTATCTGTCTATCTATCTATCTATCTCTCTCCCTCTCTCTCTCTCTCCACTACGTTATCCAACTGTTTGTATTGTTTTGTGACAATAGTTTAGCGGCTATTTCTGGGAAGATTTACCTGCATAACATTTTTCCTCTTTTTCCCTCCAAGGAACTAATTATATTTTCATTTACTGACATATAGGCAGCCTTGGAAAGGTATAACAAAATGAAAGGCAATGCCCCTGAAAGATTGGTTTCTGGATCTGATGATTTTACAATGTTTCTATGGGAACCTTTTGTCAGCAAACACCCGAAAACTCGCATGACAGGTCATCAACAGGTAAAATAATTTTTGTAATGCCATGTTCCGTTTTGAATTGCAGTCCAAGTTGTTGATCATTGTTTTGGAGGCGCAGGACTATCTTAGTTTTCCAACTTGCGTTCTTCTGTCTACTTATGAGTTATGGCTTAAAATAACAATTGCAACTAAAATTTCCTACGTTGCTCCCTTTCTCTTTCTTTCTTTATCGCTCTCTCTCTCTCTCTCTCTCTCTCTCTCTATATATATATATATATATATATATATATATGTATGTATGTATATTTTTCAGAAAAAGGTAGTTACCCTTTTGCGTTGTGCAGTGTAATTGTTTGGTTGGAAGAGTAATTGGTCAAGTCTTGATGAGATGGAGGAAGCAAATTTTCTTTTGGGGCCAGTACATGTTTAGCTTCTGTTTGGGTGTTCTCGTCACAGAATTTTAGGGATATTTTATTTAGAATAAGAACTAGTTTTCTGAAAATAATTGTGGGAGCTTGTTTGGTTACTTTGGTAGCATGTTTTCACACAATTTTCTGTTTTCCATGATTTTAGAACCGAAAACCGTTTTCAAAATGAGGAGCCAAAAGGCCCTTTTTTAATTTCTCACTGCTTTTCGCTGCCACTTATACTATGTCATGCCAATCAGCAGAAGGTGTTGATTCCATCTGTTATACTGAGTCTAGCTTGGGTGCAATTCTTAGGCTAATCCTTTTTTTCACAGTAGATGAACTGATCTCCAATTTTCAGATGGCAGCTTGTTTTAATAATATGCATGATTTATCTTCATGGCAGTACCAGTTTTGAACTTAGAACTCTGATTAGTGCTTGCTCTTTATGGTTACCGGTTACTCATTTACAATATGGAGGATATATATAAATATAGTTCTGGTGCTGTTTGTTCTTTATGTGTTCTCATGTTCATGTTTATGATAAGATGATAGTTGAATAGAGAAGCTTATGAGAGATTTC
Source organism: Prunus dulcis (assembly GCF_902201215.1). NCBI lineage: Eukaryota > Viridiplantae > Streptophyta > Magnoliopsida > Rosales > Rosaceae > Prunus > Prunus dulcis. The sequence continues at coordinate 1,847,154 of NC_047651.1, forward strand.
TTGTGGGAAGGCTTGGATGGGAAAAGTAACCACGCTGTGAGTTGGGAGGTGGTGGGCAAGGCAAAATTCTGTGGAGGGTTAGGGGTGGGTTCGTTGAGGGCTAGAAGTGTGGCTTTGCGGGCAAAATGGCTTTGGCGGTTTCCTAATGAACCTCATGCTCTTTGGCATAAAGTGATCAGAAGTATTTATGGAATGGATACAAATGGGTGGGATGCTAAACCTGCGACTCGGGGATCTTGCCGCTGCCCCTGGAGGGACATTTCTAGCGGCTATAATCTGTTTCTTCAAGGCTGTGTTTTTGTGGTAGGTTCTGGAGTTAGGGTCAGATTCTGGGAAGATGACTGGGGCAGGGGTGGTGTTTTGAAAGAGGTGTTCCCAAGACTCTTCAATCTGTCCAGGAAGCAAAACCACAATATTTCCTCTTTTGCGAGCTCGGATGGGCTCCTTCTCAGCTGGGATTTTGGGTTCAGAAGGAATCTCAATGAATTGGAGATAACAGAGGTGGCTAGATTGTTGGATCTATTGGAGGGTGTGAGGTTGTTCACCTCCAGATTGGATAAGAGAATATGGAAGTTTGACCCCTCTGGTCTATTCACCTGTCATTCTTTCTGTTCTCATATTCAGAATTGTGGTGAGGGGAGATCTTTCCCCCGTACACTCAAATTTGGAAGGCCAAGACTCCTCTGAAAGTTAAGATCTTTGTGTGGCAAGCGGTGTTGGGAAAACTAAATACTGGGGATACTTTACAGAGACGTTGTCCCTATTTGTGCATGAGCCCTCACTGGTGTGCTCTATGTAATATGGCAGGGGACAGCGTGAACCATCTCCTTCTTCATTGCCCTTTCTCCCTAAAGTTGTGGGAAACATTATTGCAAGAAGTTAATACGGTGTGGGTAATACCAGAAGGCTGCTTTGAACTTTTTTCCATCAGAATTGATGCTTTGGGAAGGGGAAAGAAGGCAAAAGTTCTCTGGGGTAGTCTGATGCAGGCAGTGGTTTGGAACCTATGGCTGGAACGTAACAGGAGAATTTTTGAGGATTATAAGGGAGTGGGAGTGGCAGAGTTATGGGATAGAGTGAAGTTTTGGGCTGCCCTTTGGGCATCAACTTCCCCTGCCTTTAAGGATGTACCCTATCCTTCAATTATGCGCAATCTGCTAGCTGTAGTATCTTAAGGGGCTGTTTTATGTTTGGTTGGCTAGTTAGGTGTTGAGTGGCCTTGTGTCTTTTTCGTCGGCTAGTGTTTTCGTTTATCTACAGTCTAAATGTCTTGTTTTGATCCTTACAATTTGAATAAAAATGTTTCTATTCAAAAAAAAAATAAGATGATAGTTGAAGCCAACATATGAAGTTCCAATTTTTATCATTTAAGCTTTATAATGGATGTTTGAAAATGTTTTTTGCCAACAGCTTGTAAACCACGTTTACTTTTCACCTGATGGGCAATGGATAGCAAGTGCCTCATTTGATAGGTCTGTCAAGTTATGGAATGGTACTACAGGAAAATTTGTTGCAGCTTTCCGGGGCCATGTTGGCCCTGTCTACCAGATCAGGTCTGAATTGGAATTATTATATTTTGGATAATTGCTTATGTTGTGTGGCTAATTATTACATTGCATGTTACCTCACAGCTGGTCGGCAGACAGCAGGCTACTTTTAAGTGGCAGCAAAGATTCCACTCTGAAGGTAAAACATTTACTCAAAATGAACTTTTTTATTTTATTTTATAGTGGTGATAAGAGATCTTGACCGAAGGAGTGAGGTTGTTAGATTTCACATTGCAAATGGGGAAAATAATTGAAATGCGATTTCTTTGCATTTTGATAGTTGTATATGTCACCAAAAGAATCATCTCAAATCTTACTAGTGGTTTAAATCTCAGTTTGTATGTAAGCTACATGAGTTTTCATCTGCATGACATCTAAGTAATTTAAGCTTGTATATCCAGCCTAATATTGTTTCATACATCAGACAAATAAAGTATTGTTTTTTTAATTTCCCTATAGTCACTTTGCCATTCTAAGGCGGATTTCTTAGCTTTGACCAGGAATTTTGTGGTTATGTACATGGTCATGACGCAAACATTATTGGCAACCTTGATCTTTATTTTCAATTCCCCGATTATTGAATTTTTCATCAAAAATATGAACTCCCAGCTTTTGGGAAACTAAATTCAGATTCTTTTTTTTTTTTTCCCCGTTTTATTGTTTACTTTGCTTGGGGTACTATGCACTTTTGCTAATGGTAGAATTTCTCGTGGTTGCATCCCTGACCTGTGAATGAAATTTATTTGATCATCTAGGTTTGGGATATCAGGACACGGAAATTAAAACAAGACCTTCCAGGACATGCAGATGAGGTATGTTTTCCCTTCACCTCAAAGGCAGTTGATCTATTGTTTTACATTTATTGAAGAATGCTTGGGGGAGAATTGAGACAGACATATAAGAAGATACCAAAACAGATACCAGTTACAAACTACAAGGGGATGTCAACTAAATCAATTGACGTATTCCTCACATAAAGAAAATGCTAAAGGACTTACGCAAGTCTTCTATTTCTACTCAAATGCGTTTTAGATATTACATGAATTAGATTACCCCGTGCATACCTGAAGGGCCTGCACCAGTAAACCAGTCTTGCTTTACCTGTCTTGAATATTCACAAAACTCAATAGAAGTAGACACAAGTTCGGCTACTTCGAGGGAACTAAGTCCTCCAGATTTCTGTCTGATGACCCTTATTATTCATAAGGGCATACCAGTTAATTCCACAAATTTATGAAGACAAACAAAATAGATATCCATATCCAAACTTTAGATTATTACTAAATCAATAGACCTTCACTATAGGCAACGGTTGTACAATTTTTGGATTCTTCTATTTCTAGTTTTCTTCTAAATTTTCTTTGGTATTGCATGAAATAAACTATCCCATGCACGAGTGACAAGCTTTACACACGTCGTGATCGTGCCTCTTTGTATTGGCATATTGTAACCTATTTTTGAAATGTGAATTGTTTTTGAAAGGTTTATGCTGTTGATTGGAGTCCAGATGGTGAGAAGGTAGTTTCTGGTGGCAAGGATAGAGTTTTGAAGTTATGGATGGGCTAGACTAATCGTGGTAGGCCGAAGTACGAGCAACTACATAATGGAAATGTTACATGATGGTGATAATTGAGCATTGAAGTGTTTGGTATGATATACATACAAGTATACTGCACGACTAAAGGGATATGAACAAGAATTGGGAATTCAAGTATCGTCACAAGGGTTTTTGAAAGAAAAAGCTCCTGAATCAGCATAAAAGTTTTTTATCCATTGGGGTGAGCTTTTCTGCTTGCTGTCTGAGGTGGAATAGCGAGGCAGCCAATTTATGAGTGTGGGTTACTTTTTCTTATTTAGTCACGCCGCAAAGTTTTGTTTTGTTCTTTTTTACTTTTATTCATTTTCCTGGTCAAATATCTTATGTCAATTTTTAGTTGGTAATCAGGAAATGTATCCCTGCAACAGATTTCCACATTTCTTAGCTAAAATAATCCGATTGATGATTGTCATGCCGAATGTGAGGCCGGCTTTTGTTGAAATATTATGCAAATGAACGCATGAATGGTTTTGCAAGTTGGCTTAGGGGTTTCAGAACATGGACCAAATCCTGTAAAACAGAAATGGAAGTATCATCTCCATCTTATATGAATTGAACTGGTCAGTCGTCCCTCGTGTTGCAATGCTCCTCGTAAATTTTAGATATTTTGTTGGAAATTGTAGCTGTTTTTTGTCATCTCCATTCTGGGGCCTACACTACAATTTTCATGACGCTGGAAAACCTATAATTGGCTGAAAACTCTGTGCTCTTATGCCTTCTAAAATGAGTAGCGATGACAATGTAAAGCTATTATAGGATAATAAAAATGCTGGGGTACTAGCTACTTCGGCCCCAATGGGAAAGACAATAAAAGTAGGGTTATTCGTAGCAATGGTCCCTCAATTATACTTGGAGTTACATTTTGGTCACTCAACTTAAATATTAGCTGTGGAGGTCGCTCAATTGGGTGTTGTGGTGCACCATTAGTCCTACTTCGGCCCCAAAGGGAAAGACAATAAAAGTAGGGTTATTCGTAGCAATGGTCAGTCAACTATACTTGAAGTTACATTTTGGTCACTCAACTCAAATTTTAGCTGTAGAGGTCGCTCAACAATGTCATTCATAGAAGGCCGGAATCTACTACGAAAAGGGCCATTGGAGAGCTTAATTCACATATGGAAGCAAACAAAGGTTAAATAAAGAAACCATACCCCTGCCAACTGGATTCAACCCAGTGAAAAATGACATTGATTTGTAGGTTAGTGGTCTCACGTTTGAACTCCCATGACACTTTAATAGTGTGTTTATGAGGAAACCCCCTCCCCATCTAGTTTAGACTATCATCATTTTGGACATGTCAACAAAATTGACACCAAATAAAAACTAATGACATAAGGAACAAAGGCAAACATGGAAAGATAAAAAGAAAATACACTAACAAAATTGGAAAAATTATGTTTCTTTTGTAATGTAAAAACTGACCTTAAAGCGCATGCCAATTAAATTTTTATTATTGAAAATTCTCTTTATGCCTTTTTTAATATAAAATTTGATTGAATTTCATAAAAACTCGACTTAAATTTTTGTTAGACTTCTATTTTTTGTGGGAAAGTAATTTATACGGCTTTCCATTTCCCAAAAAAATTTACTTTTTTTCTTTATGTTTTTATTTTTATTTTCCGATTTCTTAATGTTTTTATTAAGTAAGGATATTTTGTGAAATTTTGCAAAGTGAAAGTACAGAAAGTAATGCGTGGTCCCACTTTCTAACTTCTAACCCTATCAACAGAAAAGCAGTCTTCACTCCCAAACAAACGCAAAGGGTTTAAACGCAATCCAAAGGGGAGGGTTTTAGAAACAGCCAACGGTTTCTTGTCTACCCAAAAACCCTAGCCAGTGAATGTAGTTTGTTGAAGCTCAATGCTTCTTCATCACCAATAAAGGGTCATGGCTGCTCTGGCTCACGCCCTGCTCGGCATTCCATCTCGGTGTGGTCTTTGCCGAGCCATTAATCCCAAGGAAGAATTCAAGGTCTGCGCTTGGGGGTTTTCCAGAACAGCAAGTAGCTCTGGAATCTGTATTTCTAGGGTTCCAAGGAGGAAGAATGGTAATCTCACCGGCCCTTGGATGCTGAATGCAGTTCAAACCCTCATCGTCCACAATGCTCCAGCTCAGGCCACTGTTGAAATCCCGGTTACCTATCACCAGGTCACTGCTTTATTTATCTATTATCTTTAATCAGTCTCTGTTTAGTGTGGCAGTTTGGTTAATTGGGTACTGAATTAGTTGCTTTTTGTTTTGTGCTGTTAAGCATGCTTGTAATGCGATTCTGTTTTCGAAGCACTAAGCTAAGCAATACAAGAAGGGTGAGCTTGTGTTTGGACTAAATTATTCACTCTTGCCATTTGTTTTGAATTTACTTGTGGCTATTCAGCCCAGTTGATGAATTGCAGTAAAGCTCTGGTGTGAACTGTGTTTTTTTTTTTTTTTTTTTTCCTACTTGCCCATATGGGGCAATTCTATGTCTTTGGTCATGTGTCACAAAAATTCATATTTGCAAAAAGGTTATTATGTTGTAATTGTATAGTGAAATAGGGATTTGGATGCCATTAGCTAATACTATGAGCTTTAATTTCTTTTACAATTGTGTCATTGCATTTACAGATTGGATGTCTAATTCTGTGGTCAATAATGAAATTATTTAGAGTTTTTAGATTCAATGTGCTCCTATCGTAGGTTTGTAAATTGATGTTTTGTCTGGCTACGTTTATCATTTCATTAATTCCTTTTCCCCTATTTCCCATATTCTGTGTTCCACTGCAGTTATGTGTGCAACAGAGTGAGCTTAAATTGTTGAGCAGCCATCCTTATAGTAGTTCTCAGAGTCTATATGGCATATGAAATTTGTGTAATGTTTACTCGTGGGAACATGATTATGAAATGCATCGTTGTGATAACATGTCCATATTTTCTAAACTTTCTTATTATTCTGCATTTAGTAACTTAATGCCACAGAATCAACTTGCAGCTTATTGGTGTTCCCGATCAAGCTGAGAAAGATGAGGTTGTTAAATCAGTAACGGATTTGAAGACTGCTCAAATGGATGATGGTTACACCATAGATGCTGTTAAATCTCGCCAGGTAGAGTGGAATAGGGACTTGACAGCTATTTTGTTGTAAATCTTATTAAATCCTAAAATTAAATTTTCTTCCTTACGTCTTAATTTGTTCTCCTGTTTTCGGTTTCTTTCCAGGATCTCTTAATGGATGTGAGAGAAAAGCTTATTTTTGGACCAGAATATTCTGGTAATTATAAGGGAAAGGTTCCACCTAAATCTTCCCTTCGAATCCCTTGGGCATGGTTGCCAGCTGTTCTTTGCCTGCTTCAAGAGGTACAGCTATGTTTCGTACGATGTACTTGGTTTAGTGCAGGCTTAGTTTTTAGCTTTCAGTTCTTGGTTTGAATATATATAATTATTTAACTAATTTTTCATTTCAGTTAAAGAAATATTCTTAAACACTTGTTGAATAGTGATTAAATTCTATTCGGAAATTGATTTAGTGTAGTTTGTAGTGAAACTCATCTTGAAACCTTGAATTTGAGTGTGAAATGTATCCTCCCATTTCTAATGATTAGAAATTTTGCATCCTGTTTTTACTAAAAAACAAAAGAACATTTATGGTTTTGTAAGATTGACATCACTAGATTTCTCCAATCCAGGTTGGTGAAGTAAAGCTTGTGCAAGATATTGGTCAGGCAGCTGTTCGGCATCCAGATGCCAAGCCATATATTCACGATCTTCTTCTTTCTATGGCACTAGCTGAGGTAAGGAATTTCAGAAAGAGGTCACGATCTTGTACCATCCTTTTTGTTGCAACCTCCTTTTCTTATCTTAGGTGCTTTTTTGAAGTGCGCAACTGCAAAGATTGGTTTTGAAAAGAACAGGGTGTCCCAAGGATTTGAAGCTCTTGCTCGTGCTCAGTGTCTTCTAAGGAGTAAAAAGTCTCTTGAGAAAATATCATTGTTATCTCAGGTAATGTTCACAACTTCTATGTGCTTTTCTATTTTTTTTTTTCTTCCAGTATTGAACGATTTAGCAAGGCATTTGTCAGTTCAGTCTACTCTATGCTGGTCCGTTGCTCCAAAACAAGAGAAAAGAGAGTCGTGTAGCTTGTTCTATTTTGTTAACTTCAGTGCTTATAATACTGTTTTGCAGATTGACAAAGCTAAAGCTATATGTGAGTGTCTTATTGCATCAGAAGGTAATGATCTGAAAATTGCGGAAGCTTTTTGCCTGTTTCTTCTTGGTCAGGTATGTTTCTCACTTTCCTCCAAATGTTATATTTTTCACTGTTTCATTGAATTATTCTTGGTATCATGCAAAAGCATGAATTTCCTTTTGTTTTTTCAAATTCTTCCTTGTGCTTTCTCAATTGAATACTCAGTGATATATTGGCTTCCAGGATAATGAGGCTGGAATTGTTGAAAAGCTTCAGAAGCTTGATGTGAACAAAAATAAGTTAATACAGTCTCTATGTAAACAAGGAAACCTCAGAGAAGCCCTGCAATTCCTCCCACACGAGCCCAACCCGTCCCAACAGACCTATGAAATCTTAATACTCTCTTGCACCCGCCATAAATCTCTCTCTGATGGGCTTGACGTGCATCGCCACCTTGTAGAAGGTGGGTGGGACCAGGACCCTTTTCTGGCTACCAAACTCATAGAGATGTACTCAGAATTGGACTCTATTGACAATGCACGTAAGGTGTTTGGTAAAACTCGTAAAAGAACTATTTATATGTGGAATGCACTCTTCAGAGCACTTACGTTGGCAGGTCATGGAACTGAGGTGCTAGATTTGTATCAACGAATGAATGCACTTGGGGTTTCATCTGATCGTTTTACTTATACGTATGCAATCAAAGCTTGTGTTGTCTCAGAGTGTTTGAGTTCATTCCTCCAGAAAGGGAAGGAGATTCATGGACATATTTTGCGGCATGGATATGGGGCACATGTTCATGTTATGACCACTTTGTTGGATATGTATGCGAGGTTCGGGTGTGTTTCTTATGCCATTAGTGTGTTTGATCTGATGCAGATTAGAAATGTAGTTTCATGGAGTGCTATGATTGCGTGCTATGCAAAGAATGGGAGGCCTTATGAAGCCTTGGAACTGTTTCGGGAAATGATACTTGAGGCCCATGATTTGTTACCCAATTCTGTGACAATGGTTAGTGTGCTTCAAGCTTGTGCAGCTCTTACTGCTCTGGAGCAAGGGAGGTTCCTTCATGGATATATCCTCAGAAGAAGTCTTGATTCAATCCTTCCAGTTATGAGTACCCTTATCACAATGTATGCCAGATGCGGTAAGCTTGACTTGGGTGAACGAGTTTTCAGCATGATGAATAAGAAGGATGTTGTTTCATGGAATTCTTTGATTTCAAGTTATGGCGTTCATGGATATGGAAAGAAGGCAATTCAAATTTTTGAAGACATGGTCTATCATGGAGTATCACCGAGTCACATTTCATTCGTTAGTGTCTTGGGCGCGTGTAGTCACGCAGGTCTTGTTGAAGAGGGGAAGATGTTGTTTAATTCTATGGTAAAAGAACATGGAATATATCCCAGCGTTGAGCACTATGCTTGCATGGTGGATCTGCTTGGTCGTGCCAATCGGTTCGATGAAGCAGCCAAAGTCATAGAAGATATGCGGATTGAACCAGGTGCTAAGGTTTGGGGTGCTCTTCTTGGATCATGTAGAATACATTGTAATGTTGAGCTGGCGGAGAGAGCAAGTAAAAGGCTATTTGAGCTTGAGCCTAGGAATGCTGGGAATTATGTACTTCTAGCTGATATTTATGCTGAAGCCAAGATGTGGGATGAGGTAAAAAAAGTGAAGAAGCTTTTAGAAGCTCGAGAACTACAAAAGGTCCCAGGTCGGAGTTGGATTGAAGTTAAAAGGAAGATATACTCATTCATTTCGGTTGATGAGTTTAACCCACAGATGGAGCAGCTCCATGCATTGTTGGCTGAATTGTCAACAGAGATGAAGGACAGAGGATATAAGCCGCAAACTAAAGTTGTCCTATATGATCTTGATGAGGAAGAGAAGGAACGAATAGTATTAGGCCATAGTGAAAAATTAGCAGTTGCATTCGGACTCATAAATACCAAAAGGGGGGAAACTATTCGGATTTCCAAGAACTTGAGGTTATGCGAAGATTGTCACTATGTTACGAAGTTCATTTCCAAGTTTGCCGATAGAGAGATTCTGGTTCGAGATGTGAATCGCTTTCACCATTTCCGTGATGGGGTTTGTTCATGTGGGGATTATTGGTAGTTGCAGGCTATTATTCGTTTCTTTCATTATTTTTCCCCTAATAACTAAAGGAGAGAGGTGTTTGAGGTTATAGAGATCTTAAAGGTGTATACTGTATAATAGGAACACTCTGTTAAAAATTATACATGTTCTTTGAAATCCTCATCAATAAATGATTTTTCTATTTTTGTGATTCATATGGGGATGGTTGTAATTTTCTCACCCTATACTCCTTTTTGTACCACTGATTTAACCCAGATTGTGGATTAATAAAGACTTCAATTTCATTTCATTGAATTCAAGCAGGCCATAAGTTATTAGGATAAAAACTCAATGAGAAAAAGTTGATAGAAATTGTTATTATAAAACAGATAATTAAAGACACATTTGGTTGGTATACCAGAGATTGAAAAGTTACTTCATTTTAATTCATTTTCAATGGAGCTGAACATTGGGGGCAAATACAGACATATATAGAAAGTCTGAACATGAAGAATATTACTTTCACTATCTCTTTGGATAAACTTGAGCAATGAGCAAGCTGCTGCCAGTTGCATAATTCAAACCTTGAGGAAGCCCTTCTCCTTGAGGCTTTCAACAGTGTCCCTAAGACTTACTTCCAGTGGAAGGAAATTAACTCCCAAACTTTTTGCTTTTTCCTGTGATACTTGATATGTGGGTTCAGAAGGATTGGCCTCCTCATATCTGCCAACAATGAAACGAATAAATCTTTCCTTCCCTTAGAAATTTGTCATATTCGAAAAAGAAAATTGCCATTTTGTGGCATTTTGCAAATTATAACTTACTTTTCAGGTGGGCACAGAGAGGGATGAAGTTCATGTAAAATCTTCAGAACCTTGGCCATGGGTGTAACATGTCCAACTAAACAATATCTTCCATTAGCTGAAGGAACCTCAAATGCTTGAACATGAGCTGAGGCAACATCTCTAACATCACTACATGAATAAATTGAACTGTTTACATCTTCAATATCTGCATGCATAGAAAAGAAACAAACTTGCATCACAAGAATCATCTAACATCAAATGACTAACTTTAAATGTTATTTTGTTACCCGAACCAACATTCCGTTAACATTCGATAAACATTCCTAATACTCTAAGAAAATGTTTAGACACTCAACAATTATGCTAGCTGCCTCAACTAAGTTAATTCTGACTCTCCATCATAGTCTGCTCTAACCAAGCAAAGATAGAAAAATCATATATGGTTGCTGATGTGTACCGTTTTTGAGGTTGAGAATCATCTCCACAGTGAGATTAAGGCTTGGTTGTAAGAGTGGACCAATCACATAGGATGGATTTATGGTGACCAAGTCAATTCCATTTCCTTCAGCAAATTTCCAAGCAGCTTCCTCAGCTAAAGTTTTCGAAAGAACATACCATTTTGCGATCTGGACATAGAGAAGAGAAAGAAGTTCGTACTAAACCAAGATATACTTCATGCCTTGTTTTATGTTAAGCATACCTCAATGCAACGAATCACATGAACAACTGATTTTTTATTTTTATTTTTTATTATTTTTTTTATGGCAGAAAAAACAACTGAGATCGTTTAATTGATAGTTTAATGCAAATACTTAGACATTTTGAGCTCAAGAAGATGGACAAAAACTTGGAAGCTACTTCTGTAGAACAAATGAAGAACAGGGGAGAATAAAAGGAAAGAAGAAAGATAGGATAATTATTCATCTCCTACATAATTGGATGCAGATACTTGTAAAGGTGACAAATTCATTCTAGTTAATGTCATGTAAATACAACAAATGAATATGAATTTCATGAATAAAAGGTGTAACTTGGAAGAAGATAATAAGCATGGGAACCTACACACTTACCTTAAAATTCTCACAAAAAAAAGGATCCGAAAACCATGTTTCATCAACCACCACATCAGGGGTCAATGGTCTTCCATTGACAATGACTGCAGCCATAGAAGATGTTAAAACTACCCTGTTGACGGTAGCGAATTTTACACACGATTTTAGTACATTAAGGGTTCCCTTCACTGCAGGGTCAATTAATTCCGCCTGAGATTTTGTAGACAAAAGAACCATTTCAGTTGTGAACTCCATCAGAAATGAAAGTAAAGGGATGAATGCTACAGTACCTGAGGGTTATTGGCTGATAATAGAACAGGGGATGCTGTATGAAAAACACCTTCACATCCATCAACTGCAGCGTCAAAAGATCCTTCTTCCATCAAATCTGCTTGGAACAAATGCAGCCTTTCTTTTGCCCCATCAAGTGCCAATAAGTGTTCTGTTTTCTTTGAGTCATCTGTGGCATCACAGGCATAAATGCAAAAGTAATTAGTTCATCAAAAGGGCCCCTCCATACATATGCTCCATTTATTTATTTTTATTGGGTGATGATATTGTGTTTATATCCAAAGTTCTTTTCTAACCTTATTATCTTTCCAGTATAAGTATCCTAATGGTAAAAATATTAACTCAAAACATTTTAAAACCACGTTGTTGACATAAATATAATTGGGAGATGGTCTATTAAGGATTTTATGTTAAAGGTAGTTAAGGATTCATAATCTCAGCCATTGAATTGCATGTATGGTACATATTGAACTCACTAACACTTCTAATGGATGGCCGAGATAAGAAGTTCTTAGCCAACACTAGGTCCATTAAGGATTTTATGTTAAAGGTAGTTAAGGATTTATAATCTCAGCCATTGAATTGCATGTATGGTACATATTGAACTCACTAACACTTCTAATGGATGGCTGAGATAAGAAGTTCTTAGCCACTCTCTATTTATGCTGGTCACGAGCGTGGAGAAAAAAACTTGTACACTGTTGGCTTGATCTACAATATTGTTCACTCTCATTTCCCTGATAGCTCAAGTTTTTGGAACCTAATGGTTTTCTATCATGGTACTTGTTAGAGACATTTAGATGATGATATGTGTTGCAAGATTAGTCCATATTCATAATTGTCTAACATTAATAACATGATTACAAATGAAAACAACAACCGAAACTCACAAGTTTTTGTTGATGTGATCAAAACAAAGAAGTTGAAAATGAAAATCATTGAAGAAAAAAAAAGTTACCGAACACGTTCTCAGTACTTTTAAATAAAAAAAAAAAGAAAGAAAAAAAGAAAAAAGAAAAAAGAAAACTGTAAAAAAGATAAAATTGAAAAAGAAATGATTAGCAAGCTGGTAATTAGTTTGATACCAAGTTCAGGGAGAGAAAGGGAGAAGAAATGAAGTATAGTATATGTATATATGATTATTCTCTAATAAGTATTTAAGTTAATAATTGATTACATATTTCTAATCCCTGATGTTGGATTGCATTTATTAAATGTGTTGGTAGATTTAATATGCAACATACATACAATCCAACGATAAAGAAATATGTAATATATATGTATACTGACAATATAAGCTCATTCTAGCAAGAGCTTGATAGGCCATGATACGATGAAACTAGATGCTCTTGTTACACACACCACCTTCCTTTCTTGCTCATCCTTCTCCTCTCATCACATTAAGATTTATAGTTGGAAGTCATGGTACGTCAGCCTTTTATATACTTTGATTACGTGAGCTTAATTATTTTTAGTTCGGTCGATGATGACCACTTCAACCAAATTTTAATGATACACTACTACAAAAAGGGAAAAAGACGACCAGAAAACGACGAGGGTAGAACAAAAGACACGATGATGGCTATGGCTACAAGAGTATTACAGCTTGAAAAGTATTGCATTAGTATACCCTTGTAGCCATAACATTCGAGGAGATGTGTGTTGCTCCTAAGAAAAACCATGTTATGTTGGAACTGTAGTGTTAGGCTATGCACCCTGATCATCAGAAGTCTTTCTCTTGCTTCTATGACAGTAACCCTTCTGCTTGCTAGCGGATCCTATCTAAAGCATATTTTATTTATGTGGCTCTTGTCAACCGCTATGTGTTTCACTATCATATTGGCAATGATCACTTACCTATATGTTGTGTTGGTGATACCCGAAAGCATTATGAATCCAGTTGTTCATTCCATATACCATTATAGGCCAAGATTTTTATTATTTTTATTATTTTTTGCTTCTGCTGGTCGCTGGCTTCTATGATATTCAATTTGTAGTTTGGTTGGTCTGAAGAAGCTTAAGTGCTTATGGCACAAGTATAGACATATGCCAACATTATGTAATAGGAACATGGATGTAGGTTGCTTAGAGTAGAGGTGTCAAACGGGTCGACCCGTCTCTTTTAAAGTCGGGCATTAGGACTTCGAGCCAACCCACTTAGGTCCCGTTTGGAATTGCTTTTTTTTTTTTTGGGGGCCAAAATATGCTTCACTTTAAAGTTAACATTTTAAGGTGTTTGATAAAAATAAAATATCTTGATTATTTTAAAAGTAGTGGCCATTTGACATTAGCTTTCAAAAACAGGCTCTGGGTTGCTTTTCAAAGCTGCTTTCAAAAGAAGTAGCGATGAGCATTTAATGAAAATTTTAAATTCACAACATACCATAATTCATTTTAAAAAATGACACTACCTCTACTTCCATATCCAACTCCACCACCACCACCACCACATCCACAACCACCGTCATTCCCACCACCACATCCTCCTCCTCCTCATCCTCCGCCACCACCACCACCACCACAACACTGCTAACGTCACCACCACATCCACCTCCATAATCGCCATCCCCACCACCACCACCACTACCACAACCACCAACTTCACCTTTATCACCACCATCACCTTCACCTCCATCTCTTTCACCACCACCTTCACTCCACCACCACCACTACCACCAAATGATTAGCACATAACACTTATAAATGTCTAATTTAGTCATTATTCACAGTTTTAATCGTTTTATATTAAAATTTACCAAATAGTTTTGACATTATTTTTTGCACTAACAGCACTTTAAAAATATTGTTTACCAAATATGAACATACTTTACTTTACAGCTAATTATTTTAAAGTACAACAGAAGTAACCTTTTTAAAGAAATGACAGCAATCCCAAACTGGGCTTTAGTAAACAGGCCGAGCCAAGCATCTCTATTTATAAAAAAAAAACATTAGCTTATATATTACATTAAAATTGAAACTTCAAAAACTCAAATATGCCCCAAGGGCTAGACTATTGTTTTGGTTTAAAATATTGAAATTTAAAAAAACAAAGTCATTATTTAATTTATAAAGAAATAATTAATTTTTAACATATGTTATTTAAAAAATGGGCACAAATTTAATATTATAATGTTCTATTTTTCTTTAAAAAAAAATATAATATAATATACGGGGATTTAATGAGCCGATTCATTGAGTTGGCCAGTGTCAGACTCGACTTTGATTGGGCTCGTGTCGTGTTAGGCCATAGTTAATTAGGTCGGCCTCGTACCGTGCACAACCTGATTGGGTCCGTTTGACACCTCTAGTCACAACACAATGAGATAGAATCCACAATGTAGTATGCATTTGTGGACAATAATTTACGTATTCCTTTTTTTCCATTTACCTCAAATTAAGGAGAGAGATAGAAATAAATAAATAAAAAGAATGAGGAATATCAAAATTCCTCTTTATATTGTGTGGTAGAGAATATGGTATAAGTGTAACCTATCATGTGACAGTACGTCAACAGAAAACTCAACACATTTACTAAGTTTAGAGTTCACCATTTAAGATTTATAAGAGTTAGATGTTAATTAGAAAGGTCACTATTCACTAAGTGTAATAATTTGACTTAACTTCTAACACCACGTTCACATGTTATGCACTCTTACTGTTACATGCACCGCAAATCTCTTGTGAATTGGTTCTCTTCTCCTTGATGATATTCTTGGTGTAGCCAAAGCTAGATTAGTTTGTTCGGATTATTTTTAGTTGTTGTTGTGTTCGGGATTTATCCCTTCCAGTTTATCCACACAAAAAAAGTTCTTGGATACTTTCCAAGTTTCAATTTGAATATAAGTTTTTTTGTTTTTTCGTTTGTTTGGAATCATAAGTTTATTCACAATTTAAAATTTCATATCCAATTGTATGTGATGCCAAAATGGAAATATTCTTTCCAACATGCACCCGTAGTTAATATATACCTTGATTTGAAGAATCATGAATACTATATGTTATTTAAAAAGTGCAAATTATTATATGAGCAAATTTTAATGAAGAAAAAAGAAGAAAGAAAAGATTAGGGAATGATATATATACTGACTTGGGTCGCGAACCGTGGCTTTGACAATGTAACCGCGCTGTAATAAGAGCTTCACCAGCCATGATGCTATGAAACCAGACGCTCCGGTTACACACACCACCTTCCCTTCTATGCTCATCTTCTCTCTCTCTCTCTCTCTCTCTCTCTGTGTATATGTGAAGCTTTTAGTATTAATATATATATGGTGTTGGTGTGCTTTTTTGGTTAGAGAAATGAGCTGAACAACGACAAAAATGTCCATGGGGGCCAAAGTCAGCTAAAGATGTCCAAGTCGGCGACTACTCAACATCCACAAAAATGGAAAGATAAAGTACAACGGATGTGGTGTTATAAAATGAACTGAAATATGTGCGAATATTGAGCTGCACGTAAAGTGGATGAGACACAGCATTTAACGAGGTTCGGCTATGCCTACGTCTTCGGAGAGCAGCAGCAGTAACTTTTTACTATATAAAATAATATGGCTACAACTTTAGTGTTTACAATATGTGTGGCTCACTGAATTTTCTCTCTAGGAGAATTTCTCTCTGCTCTCTTTCTCTTCACTCACTCACCCTCTTTCTTCCTTCTCTTCCTCTTCTCTCTTTTCATCACACATTACAAGCAAATATAATGCCTATTTATAGGCAAAGCAAATGGCTTGGTTTGGTGGGTGTGTGATTTGGTTTGGTAGGTGTGTGGTTTGGTTTGGTGGGTGTGTGGTTTGATTTGGTGGGTGTGTGGTTTGATTTTGTGTTGAACTTGAATGTTAGTTGGCTATGTGGGCTTCACCCATTCTTCTTTACAACACTCCCCCTTGGAGACCACATGTCCCTAGATTGGTTGCCTCATTAAAACCTTGCTTGGAGAAAACCTAGTGAGGTAGAAAACTGATGGAAGGAAGAAAGAAGAGTACAACAATCTGTATAGCATACTTCTGGATGCTCCCTCTGATTAATATCTCCCCCTGATGTCTTCATGACTATCTTTTGGAGTGAGAATCTTTCGGAGTGAGTGGAGGATGTAGCCATTAATAATTCTCGTAGTTGAGTAAGTAAATATATTTCCAGGGAGCTATCTCTATGTAAATCATAAAATTTTTCAGAGTCCGCGTTTCCAACAAAACTTGGGCTATTTGTAAGTTCACTTGAAAGAATATGCCCGTACATGGCGTTATGCGGAAATAGCATCAAATATACCTCACATCATCCCAAAATGATGGTGATGGAGTTGAGCCTTATCTGGAAAATATGATGTCCGGTCCAATATACTTCCTGAAAATCCTTAAAGTGTCCAACGGATAATCCTCATAAAAATGCTTCAATACTTTCTTAGTATAAGCAAGAATCTCGTTGGCATAATGCTCGATCTTTAAGTCGAGACAAATATTTCTTGAACTCTTCAGAAGCTTTAATGTGTTGCAAACACATTATAATCAATATACTCACCGAGGCAATTTATGCACATTAACATTGAGTACAGATTTTGTGCTTCAGGCACATGTCCTTCAGGGACTTGCTTCATGCAATTTCAATCCTTTCAAGGATTTTGTTTAAAGGGATTAAACTTTATGACACATTATATAGCTTTAACCTAGCTA
Organism: Prunus dulcis; assembly: GCF_902201215.1. Taxonomy (NCBI): domain Eukaryota; kingdom Viridiplantae; phylum Streptophyta; class Magnoliopsida; order Rosales; family Rosaceae; genus Prunus; species Prunus dulcis. Next base: position 1,864,360 of record NC_047651.1, read on the forward strand.
TTTATACATCTTTAGGAAATCGCTTCTGGCAA